>NW_015162024.1:259809-266456 GCF_001447785.1 Gekko japonicus | reverse complement strand
CTATTACCTACCAAAACGAAGTACAAGTACCTGAACTTCCCATTGGGAGAAAGGGGGGATATAACTGAAGTAAATAAATAATAAATAAAGCTGAAGATAGAGAAAGAAGTAAGCAGGGAAATGGGAGAACATACGGGAGCTGCCAGGAGGAGAGAAAGAAGAAATAGTATAGGAAAGAGGATACAAAGGAAAATGAAGTGACCTCTGCAAGTCCTTGCAGGTTCCCTGGCTGTCAATATATCTAACAGTCAACATGGCCCTATCTTTAAAAGGCAGGGGTTCCAACCCCCCCCAACACAGAGTCCGCGCTCCTAACCACTACACCAAACTGGCTCTCTAAGAAAATTTGCTAAGGCAATGAAGGTGGTTACCCTAACCTACCTCACAGGGTTGTTGTGAGAATGAAATGAAGAAAGGAAGAACTGTCCTTAGCAAATTGGTGGAAGGGCACAATAAAAATGTAATGAATGAATAGCATTACATACATATTCAAGGCAGAAGGGGAAGGAAGGAAAAAAGGTGGAAGGAAATCTGCAGACAGCTGAAGGTTATGGAGCTTGAGGAACAAAGGGCCCAGGTAGAGAGTTATCAGGATGTGGCAGTGCAATAATCTAACTGATTCCAGTTGTTCAGAGTCTAATTAGAAGACTTGATATTGAGAGATCAGTGAACCACATCTCTTGCAAATCTGTTTAGGGTATATAACAGCCTATGAAAGGCTGCTATTGCAACCTATGGGAGGTTGCGTTGTAACCACAGTCTGGAGGAAGAGTGTTTAACCCCTTGCCTCCATGCCATGAGCCTGATCTAAGTGAAGATCCTTCTGCCATTGAAATTTATCCTTTAAAAAATCTGTGGAAGATATTCTTAGATCTCCCAACATCACAACTAATTTCATGTTTAATCTTCAAAGGAGTTATCATCTTACATTGTCTCTTGCATATTTGCTGGTTCTCTTTAAAAATGGGTGTGGGAATTGAGCTGGAATCTGAAATTGAAATACGGAACTGTGTTCTGACATGTACAATTTATTCAAGTACTTCAGTGTTCAAGTCAGTCACTGTCTAAACCACTTTTCTGTTATAACAGTATACTTTAATAGCTTTCATTTTTACTCCACTGTATTACCTCTGTCCTTTAAAAAAATTATCCAGTCTCATAGATTTTGCTACTACTGGTATCTATGTTATTTATCTACATAGCTCTCACTAAAAATTCCTTTTAAAGCATATCCTGCTACCATGTTATGATCTTCAGTTGCACTATGTATCTATCTGGTCCTCATGTACGTGAGCCCTGGATTGTGAAGGGCTTTAGTTTGTTTTCATGTTACTTTTATTATGCTGTTGCTAGATTCAGGTGGGTAGCCGTGTTGGTCTGAAGCAGCAGAACAAAGTTTGAGTCCAGAGCGGCACCTTTAAGTCCAACAAAGTTTTATTCAAGGTATAAGCTTTCATGTGCAAGCACACTTCTTCAGATACAGTGAAATAGAATTTCCTCAGCCATTACATATAGGAAGAAAGAGAGGGGTGTCAGTTGCCAGGAACGGCTAGTTAGAATCAAGATGTATCCTAAGTAACTGGGTGGTTATAGCTTAGATTGGATTAAGACAGCTGTTAAGATCTGTGAATGGCAGTAAATTTGCATACAAACGTAAATCAAACTGATGTGAGAACAAAGGTTTGAGTCCAATGGCACCTTCAGGACCAACCAAGTTCAACAAAATTCAGTTCTGGGTACAAGCGAGAACTGAGAGACTTAGCGTGTAGACGTGTACGCCCCCAGACATAACAAAACAGAATTTCTCAAACATTACATATTGCGGTGGGAGGGGGTGTTAGTTGCCAGGAAGAGTTAATTAGAGTCAAGATGCATAAGTAACTGAGCAATAAATACAGCTAAGATTGGAATAACACATTTGGTAAGACATGTAAATAGCAGCAAATTGGCATACAGGTAATACATGAGAACAACAGATGTGAGAAATATGTTTGAGTCCAGTGGTACCTTTAAGACAAGAGAAATAAGTTTGAGTGGTACCTTTAAGACCAACAAAGTTTAATTTCTGGGGATAAGTGAGAACTGTTACCTTATACTAGCTTATACTAGCTGTTGCTACTTACTATACTAGCTACTAGTTTTTGCTAGTATAAGAGGTGAATATACCCAGATTATTCACTTTAAAAATGTATGCTGTGTAGCATTAGAATGTATGTTTAATTCTTAGTTAAACTATATTGCATGTTTATCCTTTCCCATATACAGGAAAAATGTTTATAAATTAGATCTATGTGTGGCTTTTTTATTCCCCCTTTGGAGAGCCAAGGGTTATTTTGTAAGTAGACTGATTCATCTTTTTTTCTGTATAGCATGAAGTTCCACATTTGTATGCTTTGTGACAGGACTCAGGCAGGATGGGATTAGAATTCACCACACGTACTTGTAGTTAGGACTCACATCTGGATGGCAATGCAGGAGCATATTGCTGAAAGCAAATAGTCTAGCAATTTTGATCGATAATAATGGAGTCTGCGAAAACACTGGAGGCATGAATAAGATTCCATTAATAACAAAAGAGGGAGAAAGAGATGTCTAGTGCAGTTCATTTAATGTAGAACTCTCCAGAGACTGAAGTGGGGATTATGCCCGCTGCCCTTCATATTCGACACAGGTCCAGAGGACGCTGATTGGGTGACTGGCATCTCTCTAGCAGGCGTGCTCTTACTCAAGAATAAGAGTCTAATTATATCTTAATGATCTCTGCTGCAAATAGGAAAACAAAATCTTCAGCTCTGCAAATGGTTACCTTAGTATAGCTGCAAGACTGGAGAAATTTAAATTATCCTCCCCTCAGTAATCTCAGGGGGATTCATTGTGAAAAATGAGCCTTGTTTATAGTCGAAAATTAAATTGCTGTAAAAGCTTATTTCAATAGACAGTAGAGGAACCATAATAAAATAATTTTGTAAAAATGGAAGTGAGAGCATGCTTAATGGAACATGATTAGATTTAATTTCCGTGCTATCTCAATCATTAAGGTGCATTATCCTTCCTTACACCTAATTTAGGCTCTTTGACGGAGTCTTGTGGAGTCACTTTTCCAAGAGACACTGAAACATATGTTGGGAAATGAAAATGGTTGATAACAAAATATTGATATTGCCACTTGGAAACTCGGGTCTTAAGCTGAAAATATTCCTATGTACAATCATTTGTATGTATGAAGATCTACTTACAGGGAACAAAGTGAAGTAGGTGCTGATGTGAAAACTTCTAGTAGTGCCTGTATCCAGTGTTCCCTCTAAGCTGAGTTAGTACGAGCTAGCTCACAGTTTTTTAGCCTTCGGCTCACGCATTTTTGTCTCAGCTCAGGAGGGGATGGCTCCAGAGCAAACTGATTTATGCAGTAGCCAAATCACTCGCTCACAACTTTTAATGCCAGTCGCTCACAAGGTAGATTTTTTGCTCACAAGACTCCACAGTTTAGAGGGAACATTGCCTGTATCAGCATTATCAATAGAGACTGACAATCAGCAGTGCACTTGTCTTGAGCTGGATGTGTCTTACAGTGCTTCCCAAGTAATCATCAACACAGAGATTGCCTGCCCACCCCTAGCCAAAAACCAATTACTTTCATTGATTATTTGCTATAAACTGAGCATACAGCTTTAAAAGATTAAAGTTGAGTTCAAAATTATACCATCATATGATCAATGTTATATTTTCAGACCCTTGGTCTCCGTTAGATGTTTCAACTACGTTTGTTGCTTTTATCATGGTTCCAGTTTTGTTGCATCTACCTTGAATAAGTTAGTTTATGCGTATTACGGAGTTTTAATGTATACATGGATATATTTATAATAATGCTTTCGATTTATTAATCGCTTTACCTTGAATAAGTTAGTTTATGCTCAAAGTGTTTTAAGTGGGCTCAAAGTGTTTTACAGTTACTCTTTAGACAGGGGACTAACAATGTTTCATAGGGGATAGGGAAGACAACATATAATTCATTTTAATTGCACACGCCGTAACTGCACGGTGGAAACGTTTCTGGCTTGGCTCAGTCATGTCCCAAACGGCTGCGTCGACCGGCTTGATGATGTTGGGGCTTCAGGACCCGTATGTCGTGTCACCACATTGCCACCACCTGGCCGGAGCATCCCACTGCAGGGATTTTTCGTATCCGAGTAGATTCTTCAGCCTTCCGGATCCTGGACCAGGACATCCCCAACCGACAGCTAACACCTTCCCAGAGGGGAGTTGGAGTGCCCACCCTCTCTAAGGAGTGGTTCCCATTTTATCTACTCGCCGAGGCTTTCGAATCGCTGGGTGGACGATGAGCTGGGGACAACAGACTGGCTGCTCACACCAGCGCGGGGCTCAAACTGACACAGTTCGGATGTTAAGGCAGTGGGATTAGCCACCCTGAGCCCACCATATGGTGGGGAGGACGGGATATAAATTTAATAAATAAATAAATAATTGCTAGTTGCTTCAGTGTATCTATTCTGTCTGAGGAGTAGGGCCTATAATAAGCAAATAGTTTAAATAAATGTAATATTAATCAATTGCATCAACTGAGAAACAATTTCGTATCTCACTGTCTCACTCAAATTCAGGTAATGGGAAGCCAAACACTAGATGTTAAATGCTATAACATGTAGTTTGGCCCTTAAATTCACAGCTATGTTGAAGATGAACTTATTCTACCTATTTCTTTTCAATTTTTTTTACTCCTCTAGGATATTTTAAATAAATCAGTTTGCTTTGGAGCCATCCTTTTTGAGCTAAGACAAAAATGTGTGAGCCAGCTCACACGAACTTAGCTTAGAGGAAACACTGGCTGTGATGTAATGAATCAGCTAGGGAGGTGACCTCTGTTAAGGATAATGTTTTTTTCTTCCAGTCCTTCAACCCCAGCCCCATTGTATTATGCTGCTTTATTAGGAATCTTGGTTGTTAGACTCAAATGTTTTTAATCGCTTTGTTTTACTAGGAATCTTTGTTGTTGGATTCATTTAAATGTTATCATATTTTGCAATCAGCTTACTGATTGAATAGTTCTATCACATTTATAACTGGGCTTGACTATAAACAAAAATTTAAAAAATCCTGGTCCTTGCCTCATAGCCAATATGTCGCAGCCTGCAGCCTTCATCTGGCTTATTTGTTTCTGGCCGAGCCCAGGAGTCGTTCTTTGTATTTTTTTATACTGTTTGTCAGTATATATTACATTTATGTTTCCTAGTAAGCCACTTTGACTGTCCAATGGGGGAAAAGCAAGATGAGAAAATACTGTTTGTCAGTATATATTACGTTTATGTTTCCTAGTAAGCCACTTTGTCCAATGGGGGAAAAGCAAGATGAGAATATAATAATTCACTTAAAAGATCCTTGTATTACTTTTATGAGGTGTCTTCACAGTCTTACTCTTCTATATTACCTTCTTGTCTTTATATGTCCCTCTCAGAGCCTTTGCTCTACAGAATTCTAGTCCAGTAGCACCTTAAAGACCAACAAAGTTGCCCAGGTTATGCTTTTGAGAGTCAAAGCTTACTTACCAGACTTATCTGACAAAGTGAGCTTTGACTAAGGAAAACTTATATCCTGGAATTTTTTTGTTGATCTTTAAGGTGTAAGTCTGCTATTACAGACTAACATGGATACCCACCTGAAACAGATAAGGATTTATTTATTTCATTTTTATTCTTGGAATACAATTTAACTCTGGGGTTAAAAAATGCTGACTGTTATTTTTCCTTGTTAGAAGCATAACTTGAAATTTTGTTGTTCTCAAGCATGCTGGGCCCCCCAGTTCAGATCAGAACCCTGGCATGAAAGGAGAATGCCCAGGGCCCCCCAATGTCATTTTCCCACTCCAAACACTGAAATGTACTGTTTGCTCCATCAGCCTGCACTGTACTGATTGCACTTCCCCCAAGATCTGTTTCAGGTTGGGAAAATGGTGTGGGAGAGAAGGCTGATGTCCCCCCCTCTTTTTTTAAAGGACTGCTTTGCAGTTGAAGTTGTTTCTGTCCTTAGTTACTATGTAAGAGAGTAATGGTGCAAACCTAAGCAAGTTACTTAGAATCCTACTCAGGTCTATTTGATGGGGCGTATTCCCAGGAAAGTGTTCTTATGAATGTACTGCAGGAGCATTCATAAAAATTACAAATTCTCTCTCTCACTCACTCACACACACACAAACACACACACACACACTCAGTCTGCATGGTTTCAAATTCATGTTTGATCCTGCAGGGGAAAAGGTCAAAACAGCAACTACTGCCACTGCCCTTCCTTCCTTCCTTCCTTCCTTCCTTCCTTCCTTAACTGTGAATGGGGAATTCTGTGGAGAATTTCTTATCTGTAGTCTCCATAAATGATATTAAAATGGGCAACTTAAAGATGGGGTGAACACTGACCGATTTCCTTTTTTCTTTTTTAAGACCCCCAGAGGGGATTTTTTAATTTTTTATAATACTACATAAACTACAAAGAAAAGAAGGGAAGGGGAACTACAACTAAGGAGAAAGAAAAGTAACCCACACTAAACTAAAAACCCAAGAGTAGGAGATCATTACCCTGTTAAACTGCAGTTAGTAATGAAGGAAAAAAACTGTTAATAAACAATATACTTTGTGAGA
>NW_015162024.1:249250-258447 GCF_001447785.1 Gekko japonicus | reverse complement strand
TCCTATTTACGGTTCGCTCATTTTAACTCACAGTTCATTGTTTCTTGACCACGCTCATAATCGCTCCTTCACCAGATCTCCTGCTCTTGACTGGGTCGGCACATCTCGTGCTTTTCTAAGAGGACGCAGACAGTGGGAGGACCGTCAAGGTGGAGGGCAGCCTCAATTTCCCTGCAGATAGCAGGAAAAGAGGCTCACCCTCAAAAGCCCTATGGCCTGGGGGGCCTCCCTGACCCCCCTTGGAGGTGCCGATCCAGCGGCACCCCTCCCCTCCACTGCTGTGCGGAGCGCCCTCCCCGAACCTCAGGAAAGGCATCCGCCATCGTTACGCCGTAGTCCCCGCCTCCAACACTGACTGATTTCCCACAAGCAGCTGTGCCACCCTCGCTCTTCCCTTTCCCCTGATTGTATTTGTCAATTTTCCACTACTTGCTGCATGGCCACATTTTGACCCACAGCATCCCCCGATTTTCCCCACATCTTCTCAATCCTTGTCGAGAACACTCGGGGAAAATCGGGGGATGCTGCGGGTTAAAATGTGGCTGCACAGCAAGTAGTGGGAAATTGACGAATACAATCGGGGGAAAGGGAAGAGCGAGGCAGGTGCAGCTGCTTGTGGGAAATCTGTCACTAAAAGCCTGGGCAACAAGAATGTTTTGACCTGGATCAAAATGTCAGCAGATCAGGCACAAGGCAAATCTGTAGAGGGGGAGCATTTCAAAGGCTAGGTGCCACCACCAAGAAAGCCCTGTTTCAACACTCACCTTTTCTCTGAGGGTAGAGGCACAGAGAACAGAGCTTGAGACAAAGTTTCTAACTGGCAAACCAGACAGTGCTGGCGGAGGCAGCTCTTCAGGTACTCTGGTCCCTTACTAATAATGCCACTAGTATCCAGTAAAGCAGGTCAAAGCTTATGATCTGTAAATTCTAAAAAATAGTGTAAAAGATGCAGCAGAACTGTCTTAATGTGTATTCTAATTTGAAGCATCATAAACTAACACTATAGGAATTCATGCTAAAGAAAGACATCAAAGCTCCTTAACGCTAGAAGGTCTATGTACATTTTCTTAAGTTTCAAGGGTTTCGCTCTTCTGGCATTTCAGGCCAAGAAAAAAAAATTCAACTTGCATCATAGTTTGAGAACAGAGAGCAGCAATCTGTTTTTCTTGCAGAAGAGAAGAAATTACAATATTGCTGTTAAACCTCCAGTCTTCCCTCATTTGTTTATTTTTCAGAGCAAAATTTTAAGTATGCATTTAAAGGTATAATCTGTGTATGGCTCAGTTTAACCTTCTATGCACAGCAAGTGATGTGTACTGGCCATTGCCCAAGCCAGGAAATGTGCATGTTTCCTTTCTTCCCCAGTGGCCTATCTTGGAAATTTCTTGATATGATATCTCCAATTTGCAGACATTTATATCATATAATGGGAGATTTCTTGGCAAACATGCAGTATTAGCAATAGGATAATATAGTGTAAGGTCCACTATTAATACTATTTGTAGGTAGTGCCTAGTTGGCCAACTCAGTGAAATCAATATCTTTAGAAAACAAGTTGATAGTCTTTCTCCTTTAAATGCTATGTGAGTTATTAAGTGCAGTTCTGGACAATATATATAATACTGGGCCACCCCCAAAATAGAACATCCCCATATTGGCATCTTTTTCTGGTCCCTATAGAATCTTTTACTGCATATTATGTAATGGTTCATGTTGTATATTTCCTTACCTCTTCTGCTAGTGTGATGAGGAAAACAAATTATGTCTTGACAGGAAGTTTCTACATATCGCTGAGAAGAGGAGGATAACCAGTCATGGAAATGGCATTTCAACAGTGGCACTGTGTCATATACAACACAGTAAGAACTAGCATGATGAGTGGCTAGTTTATCAGACTAGGACATGGGGACCTGCATTAATGTCCCCACTCTGCCATGAAACTCACTGGGTGATCTTGGCCAGTCACTAACTCTTAGCCCAGGCTACCTAATTATTTTGTGATGATAAAGGGGGAGGAGAGATGCATGTACACTGTCCTGAACCTGACCTTTCAGAAGTCAGGTAGGATATAAATCATGTGTAGAGTCATTGTAAAACAGTAACATATCAGAGATTTGCTGATTATGTTATTTTAATTAAATGTATAGTTTTATTATATAAAATAGAAAATACAAAGAGTAATTTGTATAAAGTCTGTGATATATGACTGCTAGGTGTTTGATACAAATAGAATTATACCCAATCCAGTATAAAGCTTTGCTTCTATACCTAATCCAGCATAAAGCTTTGCTTCTGTCAAGAATGTCAGCAGACAGCCAAAATATAATATTAGCGCTTGCTTTTTTATTTGTCTGTTTTATCATTCATGTGAAAACATTTTTATAAATAAGATGTGACTATGATTTGCTGTCGTTCTCTTTAAACCATTGTATTTATAGAGGACAATATGAACTGATTTTACATTAATTATCTTGTTTGTTGACAAAGGTCATGTAGAAGTTCAGAGAGAGAGATGCCCCAAGTAATTGAAATTTATCCACTGTAATTTCATTAAGTGGAATAAAATTATTGTGTGACATGTCATAGCGCATGGTGATTTGCTTATATACCACATCTCTGAAATTAACCCTTGCAATCTCTTGAAGCAGCAGAGGACTCACATGTTTGTTTTTTAATCTCAGGGGATTAAATGGCTTCAATGTCGCTGATTTAAAATCTTATAATATTGGATAAACATTAAGTTCTGATACACTAAAAATCACTGCATTACAAGGTTTGTAGAACACTTATTTTCTCTCTCTCACAACCAGAGTAGTTTAAACTCCTAGACATACCTTTTCCTTGAATCGCACATCCCTTAAAATATAAATTAAAAGTCTGTAGGCTTAAAAAGTATAGTGGTTCTTGTGAGTTCTTTTCTGAAATCCTGTCCTTTTTTTCCCTTTCCTTGTTATGCCCTTGGTATTTCATGGCTGGCCTGTTTAAGCACTGAAGCAATTAGTTTTGAGAAGGCTGATTCTTCAGGGTCCAGTGCTTTCTTGCCTTTCATTTGCTGAAGCTGTACATTTTAATGAAGTTGTTTCATCTGTGTTGCCAAACACTAGAATTTTGCTGCTTCAGTTCTAATTATCTCTGCTGGCAAATGCTATGTTTTATTAAAGCTGTCAAGAGCACTGTTCATTAAATGTCCACAGTCTGTGGTGTTGTACACATAAATTAGATCAGCTTTTCTCATTGACAGATAGTGTAGAACTTAAATACTTTCTACACAAGCCTTAGAAATACAGTTTAACAGCCCCCAATAACTTTATATGCATGGATGAAACATACCTGTGGCTTCATGAGTATTAAAGCTACTTCAATCAATTAGGAATTAATACGACCATCCTTTCATCAGATAACCACCTCAGATTTCATGTGGGGGTCCAGTTGCCATTGGATGAATGTGTACTGCTTGCAGATATTTCAGCACTACAGGTGTAGCTGGATAGATCCTGAAAGGGTCTTATGTGATTAAAATAGGCCTCTCTCCATTATATTTTCCAGACAAACTGTTCACCTCAAATACAATAGCTCTGATGGAGCAATCAAGAGTTTCCACCATGCAACATCCATTTTAAGATTAGATTGTTAACGCAGTTTTAATATTAGCAACTGCATCTATGCAGTATTATTTCCTTAGACAGCTGTATAACAGATGATTGATTTATGCTATAAGAAATATGGTTGCACTAAATGCTGTTAGCCTTGTGAAATAATTTTAATGCTGAAAAGATTTTCCCCATTATACTGATACATTAAAAGTTGAATTTTATTATCATATTTCTGCATCAGCTATATGGTGCATTGGACAGAGAGACAGATTTATTACACTGAATTGAAAGTATGTGATGCAGTCTCATCTGTCATTTTCATCTTGGTGATCTTTCTGCTAACTTCTGTAGTTGTATATATATATATATTTTTATGGACGTGGTTTCTTATAGTAATTCATTTTGTAGTAACATATGTGTTTGCTTTCATATTTACTAACCAGTATGAGTTCTAAAAATGTTTTAAGAATATTATTTGAAGTTAGAATATTCAGTAGCTATGAAACATTCTGATGTACAGACGATAGGATAAAGTTTATTGTCTTTAAAGAAGGCTGTTACAATCTGACACACATTAGCATTAAAACAATCTAACCCAAAGGTACCGATCAAATTAAAGTGATGTACATCCCTATTTTCACTCAGAAAGAGATGGTAACGTATTAGAACTTGGAATTGTTGGTCAAACATCTCCATACTTACCTATACCTTCTAGTTCTGTAACTTAAGACATTGCACATATATCACAGTTTTTATTTTTGTTTTATGGGGGATGTTACTGCCTCAGCAAAGCCTGGTCAAGTCCCACAAACTGTCCTCTTAGTGGAACTTTCACTATGGAGGCATGGTCTAATGAGTGAACTTTCCTGGGCTTATCGCTTCAGGCAAATTTCTCAGTTATTTTGTCTTGATATATTTATGCCTTAGAATTACACTGGGCTCATGATTAGCAATAAACCTAGAAATGGAGAGGGATGATTTGTTTTCAGCAAAGACGAAATATGGTTGCACTAAATGCTGTTAACCTTGTGAAATAATTTTAATGCTGAAAAGATTTTCCCCATTATACTGATACATTAAAAGTTGAATTTTATTATCATATTTCTACATCAGCTATATGGTGCATTGGACAGAGAGACAGATTTATTACACTGAATTGAAAGTATGTGATGCAGTCTCATCTGTCATTTTCATCTTGGTGATCTTTCTGCTAACTTCTGTAGTTGTATATATATATATATTTTTATGGACGTGGTTTCTTATAGTAATTCATTTTGTAGTAACATATGTGTTTGCTTTCATATTTACTAACCAGTATGAGTTCTAAAAATGTTTTAAGAATATTATTTGAAATTAGAATATTCAGTAGCTATGAAACATTCTGATGTACAGACACACATCAGAATTAAAACAATCTAACCCAAAAGTACCGATCAAATTAAAGTGATGTACATCCCTATTTTCACTCAGAAAGAGATGGTAACGTATTAGAACTTGGAATTGTTGGTCAAACATCTCCATACTTACCTATACCTTCTAGTTCTGTAACTTAAGACATTGCACATATATCACAGTTTTTATTTTTGTTTTATGGGGGATGTTACTGCCTCAGCAAAGCCTGGTCAAGTCCCACAAACTGTCCTCTTAGTGGAACTTTCACTATGGAGGCATGGTCTAATGAGTGAACTTTCCTGGGCTTATCGCTTCAGGCAAATTTCTCAGTTATTTTGTCTTGATATATTTATGCCTTAGAATTACACTGAGCTCATGATTAGCAATAAACCTAGAAATGGAGAGGGTTGATTTGTTTTCAGCAAAGACCTTTGAAATTCTTTTAGCTATAAGAAACCTTACCCACAGAAAAGTCTTGGTATGATGGCAAACTATGGGTGATGCAATAGTAGTAATGTAATTTTCAAAAAATCTTCCTTTATTTCTGAAAACAAAAAAACAAACCAGGAAGGAACTTGAAACTCAGTAATTATTTTTTAAAAGAAAAGGAAAGGGAGGGGGGAGTATATTAAGAGTGGAAATAAAAATATAACAGCACTGATGGCAGATCTATACATAAGCTTCTAAAAAGTATCCTATAAAATAAACTTTTTTTGCAGAGTTAGTAGTGACGTAAGATCCATAGAGAAAGCAAGCATAAACTTTAAGACCATATCCCATTGTTTTGACAATATAGGCTGATCTAGCTCCTTATTCCATTCATTCTTGAGCCTCTGCATAAAATATTTACAAACAAATATTGTAGATTTTGTTTTCTGCATTGATTCAATTACAATTTCCAGGCGCAAAGGGGACTCTGAAGCACTTCATGCTGTGAGGCCATATTCAGATACCAACAGATGTTGCAATTGTAAATATTGCCATTCAGCAGAGGCTGACTAATCATACCTAGACTTCAGCTGTGAAGATGACAAAAACTCATCACTGTAGTCTACCAAGTGATCTAAAGTAAAATCCCCCTATCCGTCCAAGCTTTCCATAAAGAGGATTTCTCCCCAACTTTTAGGTCCGATTGGGCCATAACATTAATTTAACATGTGAAAATGGATCAAATTGATACTTTGACTTTATGTGCCATAGTTCTCTAGCTGCAGAAATTGCAGGTGGAACAGGATCCACTCTAGCATAAGTATTTTATTTAGTATTTTATTTATTTATTTACATTATTTATAGTTCACCTTAGACTCAAGTCTTATTACACAGTGAGTCAATGTAATCGACAAGTTGGGATATTCAGTAAATAATAGGATTAGGGTTGTAGAACTAATCAGAAATTGAAGAAAAGCATAAATATTATGACACATTAAATGATGCAAAATTACATAGTACAGGACCTTAGTTTCAGCAAGCTAAACTCAGTAGTGTAGATCACAGTCCGTAATACTTTGGGATTCACAACAGAGAAGGCATGTGTATAAGCAGTTGTTGATATTGCCCATTGCAGGTTGGCACCTACAGAAGACCTTGCTCAGATTAACAAAGCTGTCATGGGGTGCATGGGGGGAGAGATGGTCTTGCAGATATGAGGGTCCAAGATCATGAAGGGCTTTGTATGTGACTAAGCCCAGTAACTGATGAACAGCCAGTGAAGTGACTGCAGAATGAGGGTGATAAACATACTCCACACAGCTCCTGATAGTAGCCGAGCTGCTGCATTCTGCACCAACTGGAGTTTTTTTTAAATTAATTTTGTGGGGAGGCCAATGTACAATGTATTACAGTAGTCTAGTCTCAGTGTCACCGTAGTGTGAATCCAGGTGGCCAGATCAAGATAAGGGGCCGTCTTTCAGGCTAGGCTGCGTTGGGAGAAAGCCTGCTTTGCAACTGCAATGATAACACTGAATCCAGTATAACCCCAAGGCTCTTAACCAAGTTAGCAAGGGACAGCTAAACTCCATCAAAAGTGGGGATCACAATGTCCTTCGAAACCTTTGCCTTCCCAACCAGCATTACCTCTGTTTTGTCAGCATTTAGTTTCAATTTGTTCGCTCTTAGCCAATTTACCATAGCAGCCAGTCAGTGATTCAGGACCTTTACCACATGACCAGGAGATTTGGATAAGGATATATATAGCTGGATATCATCTACATATTGATGACAACCAATCCCCAAAGCTATTTGATTCTGCTCCATGAGGAATGATGTAAACCAGCTTCCTAGAGGATCTAAATGCAACAGTGAATGGGTATGCTATATATCTTTTCTTTCGGTATTATCTCGGTGTGCATCAGTAAAGGACCTTCAATTATAAAGCCGTTTTATGTACTCTCTGGAAAAATCATCTTACCCAAGTTTTGTGTGTCGACCATCAGTTCACTTCCGATGCCGCTCTTACACAGCCCGGCCCACTTTCCATGTAGCCATTTCAGATAACTTGGGATGTATGTCTTGCAGTGAACTTTCCTGTGCGTGTGGATGGAGGATGGAAAGGGCCATCAAATTGCAGCTGACTTTATGGCAACCTTGTAGGGCTTTTCAGGCAAGAGACGTTCAGTGGTGGTTCTGCCATTGCCTGCCTCTGCGCAGCGACCCTGGTGTTCCTTGGTGGTTTCCCATCCAAGTACTACTCTAGGGCTGAATCTGTTTAGCTACTGAGATTTGATGATGATCCGGGATGTGTATGTATTGTGGATGACTCATGCTGAGTGCCCATGGGTGGTTGTGACGGAATTGAAAATCTGGGACCAGCAGAATGTTAAGATAGATCCCTGCTGAGTCACATGACGTAGAGGGGAGGGGTCCTTTTAGCTGGAGCACTCCCTGAGTGACAGAAAACGGACCTAACTGACAGTTGGGAGCTGACAGCTGGAGGAGGGTTGATCAGTGGAGTTAGCAGAGAGCGGTCAACTAACTGAGGAGCTCTGTGGAGGAAGCAGACCTTTATAGCTCTGAGTGAACAGCCTAATAACAATTGGAACAGATAACTGGGGCTGAACAGTTGGAACAGATAACTGGGGTTTAATGAGTTCCTCTAAAGGAGAGAGTTCAGTGAATAGACTGGTGAATGTTAAACACATAAGCAGTCACAAACATCAAATACATTATTCCTAAAGGAACTGGGA
This sequence comes from Gekko japonicus, assembly GCF_001447785.1. Taxonomy (NCBI): domain Eukaryota; kingdom Metazoa; phylum Chordata; class Lepidosauria; order Squamata; family Gekkonidae; genus Gekko; species Gekko japonicus. Next base: position 250,280 of record NW_015162024.1, on the reverse strand, counting down.
GAGGTGGTTAAGCGAGGGCTGAGGAACGGTCTGGCAGAGTCAGGACAGCTGGTTAATGGCCAGTTGGGCTAAAAAGGAGCCAGAAAGCCAAAGGTTAACCACAAAGCAGTACAAGAGAGTGTACTTGGTGTTTAGTGAACTGTAACATCTGTGTGAAACTGGAAAGTTACAAATATACTGCCTAAGTGTTGTTGTTGTTCAGTCGCACAGTCGAGTCCGACTCTTTGCTAGTTCCTACTGGGTGTGGCCAACTTGGAAGCCAGCCGGAACTCCGTTCCTGTGCGTTCCTGCCCAAAATTAGCCCAGCTAGAGTGTTGTGGCAGCAGACAAATGGGAAGTGGTTCCGGAGTTCTCTGACAGTGTATGAATTAGGCTTAATAAAAAAGCAAACCATGTAAGAGGTCCATTGGTGTGGAAAATGGTGGTAATTCTTATAATACGTAGTCCTAAAAATCTCTATATACCACTGTTGGTGGGTCAGCATGGGGAGGTAGCAAGGGCGTAGACTTTCCAATTTTCCGGGGGGGGCTGGGGCTGGGCCAGAGGCATTGCTAAGTCATTAAAAGAACTGGGACCCAATGACATCATAGGGAGGATCTAGTGACATCACAGGCATGGTCATTATCTATGGAGGTGGACCCATGTGGGGTTTAGGGATGGGCTCCCCAGAAATTTAGGGAGGCCTGGGAACCGCCCTAGCAATGTCCCTGGGCTGGGCTAACCCCAGGAACAGTTGCCTTCTTAGAACACTGCTTAGAAACTTAGAAAGCCCACACACACACCCCACACTGGAATAAGAACATAATATCAGGCCATACCACATTGCAATAAAGCCCCTACAACTTTATACAGAAATACTGAGCTTCCCTACCATTTGCCACAACTAGCCCACCACACAAGAAGAAGAAGAAAAGATAGGATTTATACCCCGCCCTTCACTACCCAAGGGAGTCTCAGAGCAGCTTACAAACTCCTTTCCCTTCCCCTCCCCACAACAGACACCCTGTGAGGTGGGTCGGGCTGAGAGAAC
>NW_015162024.1:248733-248867 GCF_001447785.1 Gekko japonicus | reverse complement strand
CCAGCAGGTGCAAGTGGAGGAGGGGGGAATCAAACCCGGTTCTCCCAGATTAGAGTCCGTGCATTTAACCACTACACCAAACTGGCTCTCAATAGCAGAGCCCACATGCAGTACATCTAACTCAGAGGTCCTCA
>NW_015162024.1:248230-248332 GCF_001447785.1 Gekko japonicus | reverse complement strand
TATATTCATCAGGTATGCGATCTAGGTCAAACCTGAATGGCCTAGTGGTTTTTCCAATTTTCTTCAGTTTAAGTCTGAATTTTGCAATGAGTAGCTCATGAT
>NW_015162024.1:234860-247880 GCF_001447785.1 Gekko japonicus | reverse complement strand
ACTTCAGCCTCTTCTGCATCAGTGATTGGGGCATAGACTTGGATTACTGTGATGTTGAATGGTTTGCCTTGGAATCGGACCGAAATCATTCTGTCATTTTTGAGATTGTATCCCAGTACTGACTTTTGCACTCTCTTGTTGACTATAAAGGCCACACCATTTTTTCTACGAGATTCCTGGCCACAGTAGTAGATATAATGGTCTTCTGAGTTAATTTCGCCCATTCTTGTCCACTTTAGTTTACTGATTCCTAAGATATCGATGTTCAGTCTTGCCATCTCATTTTTGACCACGTCAAGCTTACCTTGATTCATAGATCTTATATTCCAGGTTCCTATGCAGTATTGTTCTTTGCAGCATCGGAGTTTCCTTTCACCATCAGACACATCCACAACTGAGCTTCCTTTCGGCTTTGGCCCAGCCGCTTCACTCTTTCTGTGGTTACTTGTACTTGCCCTCTGCTCTTCCTCAGTAGCATATTGGACACCTTCCGACCTGAGGGGCTCATCTTCTGGCCTTTTGCCTTTTGATACTGTCCATGGGGTTTTCTTGCCAAAAATACTGGAGTGGGTTGCCATTTCCTTCTCCAGGTGTAAGCCTAAGTGTAAGCCAAGCCAAAAGTTCAAGTCTGAAAAGAAACAAATTATCCTCTGTATATATCTTCCATCCCCCTGTTGTGTTTTCTGAAAATAAAGTACTTTTCTGTTTTGAAGCGGACAAGCCTTGGTGCCTGACTCTTAACAAAAAAGCAAATATACCTAGCAGTGGTCCTCCACAGATATATAAAGTAAAAACAAACCCTGAAGAGACTGTCATTATAAAGGAACTGGTCAGCACAGTATAAGCAGGTATAAACACAGTATAAACAGCCACCTCACAGAACCTCATGGTATAGCATATGTACATCTATAATAGGGCCACATGGTGATACGCTCAGACGGAGGTAATTGACTAAAGCTGACAGAGTCCCATAGCTCAGCCTGAAACCAGTCTGAAAAGGGTTTCGATCAGATTAGTTATTCAAGAAGACCTGGAGTTCATCTGCTACTGCTCTGTCAACCACTTTGTCCAGAAAGGGTAGGTTAGAGACTAGGCAATAATTGCCACATCATTTTTCTGTAGGGATGGTTTTTTAAGTAACGAACAGACAACCTCTTCTTTGAGTGGCCATGGAAGGTGCACTGAGTTAGTGATTGATTTATAATAGATAGTGTTTATTGATGTGGTCTTTACCTGATTTTATCAGCCAGGATGTGCAAGGATCCAGAGTACAAGTGATGGCCTTTATTGATCCCAGGATCTTGTCAACATCCATCACAGAAAATGGGTCAAAATTATCCTATAATTCCATAATATTCATTTTGAGTGTACTTATATTTAAGGTTGTCCATCTGTCCAAATCCAATGATATATCAGCAATTAGTAGTAGTAGTAATGTAATAATAAAATATTATAAAAATAGTATTTATTTCATATATTTAGATCTACCCAGAACATATATGGAACCATGTCTAGATTTAAGATGAAGCTAGAACTTTTCAATACCTTAATTTCATTGAAAATCTTGTGTACCTTGACCTGGAACATTTGTTATTTTGTCTTAGTCATTTTAAATGTCTTAGTCATTTTAAATGTAGAACATAAGTTAGAACTCCTTCTCTCCCCTCCCCCATTACATTTTAAACACTGTTCAACCATTGGGTTGTTGTTATTGCATTGGTGGGACATCTGATATCTCTTTGTAATTGCTTTTTTTTTTAAGTAGACATTCAATTTCATATATGACAAAATGAGTTAATCCTTTAAAAATCTTGGCAAAATCAATACCTATGACCCCAGTACTTCTCATCTAGTACCATTAGATAAGCCCTTTTGTCCATGCTTTTGTGCTAAGTAAAGGTACACGGTTAGACTGAAACACATTTACTGACTAAAGATTTATTGTGACATGAAGTTTTTGTGATGAACTAGAGCCCAGTTCTTCAGATGTAAGAAGTGTATCTTAATATAGTTACACATATATATCTCTGTGTGTAAATATACAATTACAAAATTAGATACATGGTTATAGAAAGAAATATTGAGAGGCACAGGCTATACAAACTGAGTAGATGAGGAAGGCATTTTTGGCAGGAGCAGCATGGTTGGAAACAGGTGAGGAGAGCTCCTGCAGCTTCTTTTACACAATTATGAAGGCTTATATAGAAAGTAGGGCCCACCCCTGATTGCTGTGCTCACAAACTAAACAGTTGTTTGAACACTAAATGAGCAGTTCTGCCTCCTGCCCAGAGACTTGCAGCAATACCTGACAAAGCAATGGCAAAAGCGATCATCCGTTTTTGTTGAACTGTAGGCAAAATTAGATTTATATCAAATGTCATACCCTGCCTTTCTCCATAGTGGAAACCCAAAGTGGCCTCCATGGGTTAGGTAGAAGACATTTCTTTCTGTATGCTTGCAAATTCTTAATGCAGATATATTTTTGTTACAGGAGCATCATGGTACGCTGCTGGGAAACACAATACAAAGTGCAGTTGCAGTCTTAAATAATCTGGTTTCTCATAAAAGTACGAACATGGCATTACTTTATGAACAAGGTAAGTATTTCGAACCCCTGGTACTTCTTGTAAATATTTGGCATCATGCTTCCTCAGAAACGATTTGTTTGCATCTAAAGTGTCTTAGAAAAAAACCACTTCTGAATGACTACAGTAGGTTTCCACTCTGAACATTATTTTTCCTGATAATGTTGTTGGATGTTTTAATCAAAAAATAATTGGAAAATCAGGAAAAATGCATCTGCAGCATTGCTTCTCAAATGCAGTAATTTATGCTATTATATCACTACGTCTAAATATAATCGTTTTGTCAAAAAGTGTTTCTTTTGAAATATGCAATCCTAAATACTGATCTACTTAACTAATTGCAGTTTTCATTGGTTAATATGATATCATTAGTATCTTTGGTATATTAGCTCATATTTTGTTTCATTCAAGTTACCACTGGACTATAAGTTTAGCTAAATAGTACATTATTTTTTTAAAAAATTAGCTACTAAACGTAGTTCTTGTTAAATATGTGGCCACAAGCCTACTGCTCATTATCCCCAAAAGTCCAGTGTTTTCACACAGATGTGTTTGGTTCATATATTTTATTTTCTTAAAGCGTCTGTCTATACTCCTCTGTGCTGGTTCTTGAACTCCTGATGGTGTTTAGAAACATTGTTGTTACCATGTCGAGCATGCAAACTGGGAGAAAATAAATCTCAGTAGGAGCAGTATATAATGCAATAGTGCCAAAGTCAGCCTGGATTAAGGATCTTTCCAGATGTTGTTTGTACGTGGGAGCATCATTGAATCAACCAGAACCCCCAGAAAGTGCTTACAGTGTATGGAAATCACTTTTCTCCCTTGACTTTCCAAGGGCATTCTCAGTCTTTCAGAAAAACATTACCCTTTGGACAAGTTGTCATGAAGGACTGAGGATACCATGGTAAAGTGACGTGAAGAACAGCTTGTTTAATCCAGAACGAAAAGCAAGCTGTAGTTCAAGGGAATTGTATTGCCTGTTTTAACTTTCAGTAACAGAATCCATAATAACATGATTCAGCTAGCAGTCTGCAGTGTAATAGACTGGATATTACATTTTCAGGGTTCCAGCTTCTCATAAGAAAGTTTGTGTGGGTGTCTGTCACATTTTTATCTCACCCCTTCTGTCAATCAAGTTCAAATAAGAGTTGCCAAGTAGCACTTATGATTTAAAAGACTATGGACGAACTGGATGAAGTCGTTATGCACACTGAGAAGAAGAAAATAGACATTTACTAAAATGGACTCACTAATCTCCTTAATTCATTGACTTAAACAAAAGCTTTAATTTTTTATGACTAACTATGTACTAACTGTTAATGACCTTCCTTTCTTGGGTTTTTAGTCCAAATTTGGCAACCATCCTAGTCAGCTTTTGATTATCTCCTGCCAGCATAATTGATAAAAGTGTCCTTCTATTACGACCTGGTAAGGAGTTAACTATCGGCTTGATCAAAACTTCCCTGATATTATGATCTATAAGACAATCGAAAATTACATGTTCCAATGTTTCATCAAGTCCCATCCCACATATACAACTTTTCAATCCCTTCTGTCAAAAACCTTAGGAAGATGTATACAGTTCTCTCCTGCATTTTATCACCACAACAAAACTGTGAAGTATACTAGAGAATGTGTGTTTGTGTGTGCATGCGTTCATGTGTGTGTGATTGGCCCAAGATCACCCAGTAAACTTAATGTGTCAGTGAATTTGATGGAGGGAGCTTTGACTCTCAAAAGCTTACACCCTGAACATTTTGTTGGTCTCTGAGGTGCCACCGGAATCTAATCTATCTCTTCATCTGCAGACCAACACAACTATCATCCTGAAACTATTTTCATGCTCCTGTTCTGTTCCTCTTCAGAGATTCGAACTGTGTGCCAAAGCACGTAGATGATTTTTTTTTAAGTCCCAAGTTATTAGATATTTAAACATTAATATATATATATAATGGGTGAGTTTAATCCCCAAGTTTAGGTGATACATACAGGCTCCTACCTTTATGAGCAGAAAGAATAAATTTAACTATAGAGGGTGTAACTGCCTTATCACTGCCAGCCAAGATAAATAAAAGATGAAAATCATGCAAGCAGACAGGAAACTTGGCAACAAGAGGTGTTATAAAGCAAGCCCTTTGAGTGGAATATCAATCACAACTAAAGAAGAAATGAGTTAGTTATTCTATGTATGCTCTTCTACATGGACAGATATTTGGGCTAGAAGGAATACAGCACAACCGCCCAATGTTATGCCAGGCTAAAAATAAAAGCTCACAAGATATTGGGCATGTAAGAAAGTTAAAATATTGTTGCTGGACAGAAAATAAAGGGGCTGAAAAGCCCCAACAAAGTGCGGAACAATCTCTTTTAGTGTTCTGGTTAATGCTATCCTGATCATGCTTTAACAATTCAAGAGTTTTCTGCCTAACACTAGGGATATCCAAAGAAGAGGATGGTAAAGCTACTCCAATGCTCTTAACTTTATATCTGCCAAGATGCTCCAAGATGACATGTGGGGATCCTGCTGTGTCTGCTGTAGTAAAACTGGCAAAGAATCATGATCTAACAAAAAGAATCTAAATCTACCTGCAGCAGTCCAAACCTTCAATGAAATGGAACTACAACCTGCTTCCAAAAGCAAGTTGGAATTTGAAAAGCATTTTGGGACCCGCAATAGGGCACAAACAGAGGAAGCCTGAGCTAATGCCACGTTAGTAGAAATTGTAGATACCCATAAAGGATACCCATAGAGCAGGAAAGACAAGATCTTAGCCAGAGTAATGCAGGAGTTGATTAACAGACGACAGAAGAGAAAATAAAGTTGGCTCTGTGGATTGTACTTCTAGTACAGTTACTTATAAGTACAGGAAGGGTCCTGCAAGCATTTAGGTTTGTTGTGTTCCCTTTGGGTCTTATCAAGATCTCAGAACCTTTTGAAAATTGTCCCTTATATGTTAAAAATATAAAAGCCTGACACATGACCTTTTTGATTAAAAGCATTAATACTGGATTGCTGCTCTCAGAGGAGTCACTTTAAGGATGCAAGATTTAACAGACTTTAACAATATGACCGGCACAAAGACATCTGAAATCTAATTAATCTCATGACATTTGACTAAAAGTCAAAGCAATGGACTTCAAGATGAACAGAGCACCTCACCCGTGAAGGGTGACTAGTATTATCTTTCTTTCATGAGGTATAAATGAGTTATTAAGTATCTTCTACAAAGTTTTATTGCAGACTTAATCCTCTTTTTAATAACTATCCATGCACTAAATGCCTACTGTTTTCTCTTAATATAGGATCTAATATCTGCTGCAAGCACTCATTTTGCAGTATAATTAATCTCTGGTTATTTACAGCTGAGGACCAACTGCTCCATCTGAAAGTTATTGTTAGGAGACTTAAAACAATAGCATGTATAAGGTGCTAGTTCATTTTTTTAATGAAATTGTTTGCCAGTTATGTTTATTTAAATTGATATTCTGGATTTTTTTTTTATTTTAAATGTCCAAAATAACCAGATATTGCTGAAAGGACAATCTGTTGGTTTTGCTTTCTTCTGCAGTGATTTCTGAACACATTTCTCTACAGTATATAGCACTGTTATTGTTCACATACCATCTTTCCTTCATCTTTCCGGACCAGTCAAACTAGCAGATGTTGTCTTTCACAATACAAACAAAAAAATGGATATGTGTTTTTAAATTTCCTCTTTTGTTTTTGTTAATATTAACCTGTATTGTTTTTAAAAATCTTTGTTGAAACAACCACTAGACATAGTACTGATTGAACAAGGAGATAATGAGTTAGAGTGAAGACGTTTATATAACCATGATTACTTGTAATACTATATGAAGCCTACCTCTTCTACATTCAATTGTTCAGAAAATACGAGTTTATTCAATAAATTCAGACATATACACTAACGAAACTTATATTTAGCTTAAATCTTGATTCTGTGGTTCATAAGCAGAATTTTTTTCACCTAGAAAAATAAATCTATTCCAGGAACGAACACTGAAATATTCTGGGTTAGATCCAAGAATATCTTTCCCATATTAAATAAATTCTTCAGAGATCAGAAGGGACTGGATTCAACACTTTGCCTTTAAAAATCATGGAGGAATATTCATACAGTTATGCTTTCATGTGATGAACACAGTCATCACATAATCACTTGAGCTTTTGAAACTATCAGAACATTAGTCTTGGATGGAAAGACAGCGAATATGACTAAAACTGCCACTATGCAAAATGGTTATTAAGAGATAAACACAGTCACCACATGGTTGCTCCTGAGAGATATGAAGCAATATGTCCTGGACATCCAATGCATTTACAAAGACAGGAAACAGTTTAAAGCTCAGTACAATTTTTGGTAAACATACAGATAGAGGATCAAAAACTCTTGGTAATCATAAAATCACTTTAGGCTAAATTGTAGCTGTTGTGACTCTGGTACCAAGCAGTTCTGTGCGTTTGGAATGAATACCTTCAGGACTCGGGATGTTTAAATAATGCCCACATTCCAAACTGGCATTGCTCTTTGCTACTAAGCAAGAACAGATGAGCTATTAAAAGATACTTCTGTTGGCTAAATAAATCTGTTTTTGTGTTTCTGCTACTGAGCAATTCTCCCTCTGAGGCGGAGGACATCTTGGGTGATTCCCACCATCCTATCAGGGAGAGGCAGGAACAAAAATTCTTTCTTCCTCTTCCTGTGTGCTATGGAAACGCCCCCTTCTCAGTTCTTTTCCTACCTCCACAGGGAGAGGTTTATTGTAGGCTTTACCTTCAAGTTTAGTGAGCTATCTACTTATTTTTTTCTAGCTTAAATTTCTAAATCTATCTCAATATCTTATCTACTTTCTTTCTCTGTAAGTCTTAATTTTTTTATTTTTCCTGTCCTCTAGAGGGAGCTTTAGCAACAGCCATAGGGCTTTACTGGTCGCTGAGGGAAGACTCTCTAACTGCTATCTGCAGGCCCGCTTAAAAAAAATGGCCAGATGATGCAGCGATGGCTATCTTTCCGAGTTGGAGAACGACGCCGTAATCATGGAGCTTGCTAGGGACATCCCCGGGGCCAGCATGACCTTTAGGCTTACCGCGTCCACCGGCCACGACCCTGAATTGAGCGGGGAGAAGACGGGCGTGAAACGGCTGTGCCTGGAAGAACTGACTGAGGAGAGCCTTCCTCTCTCGGCGTATGGAGGCAGCGGCCATGTTTGCGCTATGATTTTGGCGGGAACCGCTCCCGCGGTTATACCCGTGCTGCATAGTCAGTCCCAGCTCTCGGATGCCAGTCTCCTGGCAGGAGATTTGGGAACATCCTTGACGCAGACCGGCCCATTGTCTGGAAGCTCTAGAAGACTACACTTGGGTAACGTACCCTTACCTGGCGGGGACCCCTCCCCTCAAGAGTTTTTTTAATCTATGAGGCGCTCTATGAGAGCAGAATTCCTCAGTCTCTGTCAAATGGGTGAACTAGGACAACTCACTTCACTGACAAGTTCACCTGTCCCTGTCCCTGCTGGTCAATTTAGGCACAGAGACTCTGGGAATAAATGGCCCACTAAGGCTGCCAGAAAGCAGGTGCCTAGGGAAAGCCACTCAGACTCTGATAGGGACGAGGCTTCTGAACCTGATCTGGTGCATGCAGAGGAGGGGGAGTTCTTCTCTGATGAGGAAGTGGAAGATATTAGTGTACCACAACTATCTGCTAGGTTGTTTAAGCCAGAGGATTTTCAGTTCCTTCTGTCTAAGTCCCTGTCTGCCCTGGAACCGCAGGATCCTCCAGCTGAGGAGGACATATCTGCCCCAGGAATTAACCTAAGAAATAGAACTAAAGGGACAGAGGAGCTTTTCCCTAGATACGCTGCTCCAGAGAAGGTCTTCCCCTTCCCAGAATTTTTTGAGAGACAGTTAAAAGCGGAGTGGGCTAAACCTATTTCCAACAGACAGGCACCAGGGATTGTCAAAAGGTTGTATGATTTGCTGTCTAAGTCCCTGTCTGCCCTGGAACCGCAGGATCCTCCAGCTGAGGAGGACATATCTGCCCCAGGAATTAACCTAAGAAATAGAACTAAAGGGACAGAGGAGCTTTTCCCTAGATACGCTGCTCCAGAGAAGGTCTTCCCCTTCCCAGAATTTTTGAGAGACAGTTAAAAGCGGAGTGGGCTAACCTATTTCCAATAGACAGGCACCAGGGATTGTCAAAAGGTTGTATGATTTGCTGGAAGGCGCGACGAGGATTTTGAAAGGTTCTTCGTTGGCAACAGATGCTGCCTTAGATGCGCTTACCTTCGCATCTAGAGCTATGTCTCTGGCCGTGGTGGCAAGGAGGGGCTGCGCGCATGGCCAGCAGATCTTCAATCCAAGTTCTTCATGATGGCCTACCCCTTCCAAGGGGAGAAGTTATTTGGAGACCGATTGGACAAGATTCTGTTGGAGACCAGAGATAAGAAAAAGGCGATGCCTAAGAACTTACGTCATCTGGACAGACGCACTTCTGCCAGCCATTCCTTTCGGACGTCCAACATGTCCTTTTGTGCGAAACACGATCAGAAATGTAACGCATGGGGATCTGCGAAACAACCCTTTAGAAGGCCCTTCAACAGCCCACGTTTTGGCAGACAGGCCAACAACAACAGACCCGAGAAATTTGACGAGACAACAAAGTTACCAAGGCATGACTTTGACAGCGTTCCGGTGGGGGGAAGACTTCTTCTTTTCAAACCAGCTTGGGAGGAGTCTCAAGCAGATGCCTGGACTTTAGAGGTAATTTCCAAAGGTTATTCAATAGAATTTCTATGATCACCCCCCCTACCGGCTAGTCATCTCGCCAACTCGCAAGTCTACCCACAGAAGATGCATAATGCAGGCAGCGATACAACATCTGTTGGACATATTGGCGGTGGAGCCTGTTCCACGGGAACAGTTGGGCCAGGGGGTCTACTCAATATTCTTTACTGTGCCGAAGAAGAACGGCGACTAGAGGGCCATTGTGGACTTGAAATTTGTCAACACATTCATAGCCCTCCAGCACTTCCACATGGAGACCCTCAAGTCAATCACAGAAGTGCTGCAACTAGGGGAATTCTTGGCCTCCCTGGACCTCACGGAGGCCTACCTACATGTCCCAATTCTACCAGCACATCACACGTTTCTGAGATTCTGCGTGGACTGCCGTCATGTACAGTTCAAAGCCCTACCATTTGGATTGGCCACAGCACCAAGGGTTTTTACCAAGATCTTGGTCAACCCAATAGCTCATCTGCGGAAAAAGAGCATCCATGTTCATCCATACTTGGACGACCTGTTTATATGATCGGTCTCCAAGGAGAAAGCACAACGGGGTGTTCAAGATACGATTCGTTGTCTCCAAACCCACGGCTTCTTAATCAACATGGCTAAGAGTTCTTTGTTCCCGACCCAGAGGCTTGAACATCTGGGCATGTGGATAGACACCAGGAAGTGTTCCCTTTTTCTGCCAGAAGAGAAAGTGCTGAAACTACCTTATTGACTTACAAGATACTCATCTCCTAAAAGTACTATATATACCAAAAAACAAACCCAAAACTAGTTTGTATGGGAATGTAAGACACACACACACACACCTTTTTATGGTGTCCCTTGAGGGGAAAAAACCCTAGTCTTGCATATTGTCCAAGCATCCCAGCCCAGTCCCGGGGCAGAACACTTTGGGTAAGGGCTGCAAAACACAAAAATTATTTATTTTTATTTTTTGCATTTATATCCCGCCCATCCTGTAAACAGGCTCAGGGTGGGTCACAGAATTTCAATAAATACAATAAAATTTAAAACACATTAAAACATATAAAAACAGTCATGCTTGCCATAGGGAGAATCCCTATAGGGAGGGCTAGACAATGGGATGGTCAAGCTCCCCCCCAACTTCAAACAGAGAAAAGAGATTTGGAGGTGTTAAATACTAGAGAGACTTCAGGAAGGAAATTCTGGAGACTTCAGGAAAAGCTTCTCTGGCCTGGCCTGACCTGGTCAGTTGGTGGGGAAGAGAGAGGTGATAAAACTCCTGGAAGCAAGGAGTAAGGGTCTCTTTTGTGCTGAGTTCATCAGAGTAGACAGAACTCTCAACTGAGGTCTGGAGGAAGTGGCTGTTAACCATGTTCTGGCCTGGAGAGCTGGAAGAAGCTTCAGGATAAGGAAAACTCTGTAGAGATCTGTAACTACCTAAGCTAAGGAGCCTGTCCTATATTTTAACATCTGATAGAGGGACAGAGGAATTGCATTTTACCAATTTCTTTTGAATCCCTTGCTCAAGCTTGTGCTAAGCTAAAAGTGTACTAGTGAACATTTTCTTTTTAATAAATACTTTATAACTTTTGATGCTGGTAGTGGTTCTCTGTACAGCATAGGCCTCCACCATCTTGGACATGCTATTTTAAAAGGAGTGCCAAAGAGAATGCAGGCAGTTGGCAAGTGGCTATTCCTCCAGGGGCACACAAGGCAGTAAATGGTCCTTGTGGTAACCAAGCACTGGACAGCAGGAGACACAGAGGCAAGGCCTCAGAACTTGGAAGGGAAGCTGGGAGTCCTGACCCTCCCAGTCGGCAATTCCTTACAAAAGTCAGGTGGTGGCAGTGGTTCCCTGAGAAAGAAAAGCCTCTCCAGGTGTTGGGGAAACCTTGGAGGGCAGGGTGGAACAAGGTCTGCAGGCCAGAGTGGGCCCTTTCCGCCACAACCTGTGTTCTGTGATCTGTAAACTTTCTACTCAAATCCTCGTAATCCTTGAAAATATGATCCAGTTTATTCTGTACACTGCCATTTGTCCCCATATGAATACAAAGAGGGGATATTTATCTGTGGGTTTAATGATCTTTGGCAGTTGCTGCACTACATCAAAAACCCTTGCCCCAAGGAGACAACACACCTCACAAGAAAATTTATCAGGGTGGCACACAGCTGACTCCATTCCTCTCGATATAGAGTCTCTAATAATTATCACTCATTTTAAATTATGATACTGTACAGTCTTAAATTTCAGAGTTGTTGGCTTAATACTGCCAAGCAGTGTGCCCGCTCTTGAATAGAATCTTTATGCTGTTCCATCGAGTTTGCTCCAGCACATTTGCTGTGTCTTTTGCCACCTGTCCTTTGTATAGCAGCACTGTACAAAGACAGCCGGGAAATCTATCTTGCCGTTCCCTTTTTAGTGTAATTAATTCGTTTGACTCTGAATGTAATGCTGGCACTGTATTCTATGCATCTGAAATTTATTTAGAATTTTGTAGTTGATCTGTCCTAAGGGTACAGGGCATAATAAAAAGTAGAGACATCACCCTGCCAACAAAAGTCCATATGGTCAAAGCAATGGTATTCCCAGTAGTACTGTATGGCTGCGAGAGTTGGACTATAAGGAAGGCCGAACGCTGAAGAATAGATTCTTTTGAATTATGGTGCTGGAGAAGACTCTTGAGAGTCCCCTGGACTGCAAGAAGATCAAATCAGTCAATCCTAAAAGAAATCAACCCTGACTGTTCCCTAAAAGGCCAGATACTGAAGCTGAAGCTCAAATACTTTGGCCACCAAATGAGAAGGGAGCACTCACTGGAGAACCCTGATGCTGGGAAAGATTGAAGGTCAAAAGAAGGGAATGGTAAAGGATAAGATGGTTAGACAGTGTTATCAAGGCAACGAATGTGAAATTAAGCAAACTCCGGAGCACGGCGGAAGACAGGAGGGTCTGGCGTGATGTGGTTCATGGGGTCGCAAAGAGTCGGACTCGACTGTGCAACTGAACAGCAAGGGTACAGGACAAGTAACTGCATTGCATAGCATGGGGGGGGAACTGCAGGGGTCTAGCGCATGGAAGCTAATGTTGCTCGTTGAAGCTAATGCTGCTAAACAACATTCATCTGCGGTAGTTTTTGTGCACATTCTATGTCCTTTTAAAAATGCTCAATTTTGTACAGTTTTATTCAAATCAGTGTTCATTCTGAAGGAGGAAAACTTTGCGTACAGATTGGAATGACTTTGTGTTAGGGCCACTTGTCATTTTAATAATAAGATGTTTGGTATGTACAGGGCTTTTTTTGTAGAAGAAGCCCAGCAGGAACTCATTAGCATAATAGGCCACACCCAACAGCAGAAACTCATCAGCATATTAAGTCACTCCCCTGACAGCGCAGCTCATTAGCCTATTAGGCCACACCCTCCATGCCTTCCCTTGGCTTGCCTGGGCATTCTGCGGGCAAGCTGGCCCTTGGACAGGCCTCTCCGATCCTTCCAGGCCCCCCCCCCCGACACACCCACCTCCGAGTCGCTGGTGGGGCGCTCTCCAGGCCTTCCCTCTGTAGCCAGGCACACAGAGGTTTTGAGTGGGCGTGGCCAACTCTGAAGCCAGACGGAACTCCGTTCCTGTGTGTTCCTGCCCAAAAATAGCCCTGT
>NW_015162024.1:213015-234832 GCF_001447785.1 Gekko japonicus | reverse complement strand
GTCCTAAAGTATTTGAAGCTGTAATCCAGGAAATACAACATATGTTTGATACCTTCTTGCTTAGCTGTATGCATAGTCTGCTACATTGTTGATGTTTAAATCTTGCTAGTTGCTAGTTGCATTATCTCTTAAATAGAACCTAATGATGTGGCATACCTTGGCTAATAGCCACACAGTTAAAACATATGTAAGCTCCTCTCGGTTCTGATCAGGCAAAAGCGGATGACCCATACCATATGGATAATCCAGGTGGAGTGCCTCAGGGATCTTTCCTGAGCCCTGTGTTGTTCAACGTCTTTATAAATGACTTGAATGAAGGAATAGAAGGGTTGCTCATTGAATGTGCAACTGACACTAAATTGGAAGGGGTAACAAATACAGTAGAAGACAGAAACAAGTCACAGTATCATCTTGACAGGCTGGAAAACTGAGCTAAAACAAACAAAATGAATTTCAACCGAGGTAAATGTAAAGTTCTTCATCTAGGTAGAATAAAATCAAATGCATAATTACAGGATGAGGCAGATTTGTCTTGGCAGTAGTACTTGCAAAAAGGATCTAAGAGTCTTAGTAGACCATACACTAAACATGTATGCAGTGTGATGCAGTAGCTAAAGAGGCAAATGCGATTTTTGTTTGCATCAACAGAAGCATAGTGTCCAGATTACTTTACACGATAGTATTAAAAAGGATCTAAGAGTCTTAGTAGACCATACACTAAACATGTATGCAGTGTGATGCAGTAGCTAAAGAGGCAAATGCGATTTTTGGTTGCATCAACAGAAGCATAGTGTCCAGATCACTTTACACGATAGTATCGCTTTACTCTGCTCTATATAGATCCCACTTGGTGTATTGTGTTTAGTTTTGGGCATGGCAGTTTAAGAAGGATGTTGACGAGCTGGAACGTATCCAGAGGGAGGACAATGAAGATGGTGAGGAGTCTGGAGACCAAGTCCTATGAGGAAAGGTTGAAGGAGCCGGGTGTGTTTAGCCTGGAGAGGACACAAATGAGAGGTGATCTGATAGCCATCTTCAAGTGTTTGAAGGGTTGTCAAACAGAGGATGGAGCAGAGTTGTTGTCTGTGCCCAGAGTGTTCACTAAGGTGGTAGAAGTAGTAGCAGCAGCATTCCTGAAGAAATGGCGATGCAAGATATACCCACTGCTCAATGACTGGCTAACTGTAGCCTATTTGAAATTAAAGCTCCTGTCAGACGTACACTTTACACTGCAGGTGCACCAACAATACCAAGAAATCCAAGCTGGAACAGACACAAAGGGTGTACTTTATTGACATCATCCTAGATTCCACCCTAGCCAGGGCCTTTCCACCACCTGTTCGAGTCCTGGCAATCGGACTGTACATATTCTGATGCCTAAAGTCACACTTTCAACCTGCCAACCTGATCCAAGAATTAATGGCCTCCGCCACATCAGTGGTGCCACATGCAAGGCTACACAGGCGCCCATTCCAGTTGTTGTTTGTCAGAACCTTCAACTCCCACCACTATCACCAATCCAAAAACCTGAACATCCTGAAACAGGTAGTACAGTTATATGCTACTGAACTGTACTAATGGACCCTGGCAACCTCCTTGCCGGAGTCCTGTTTCACGCCCCCATACCACAAACCATGCAAGCCACAGATGCCTCCCTGCTGCTACAAGGTCCCTTCCTCCAGCCTAACATTGGCAGCCTAAACAGCATGGTTCATTCAGTAACCAACAGGCTGAGAGGTTCTGCTTAATGCTAGAAAACCTTCCACCTGGTGCTCCTGTTCAGCCAAGTGGAAATGATTTAGTAGATGGGCCACAGAACAGGCTTGGACTCAGTTCACTGCCCCATAGAAAAGGGACCTTTTAAATCTAGTTAGAGGAGGCCTTGCATCCACCTCCATTGGAATTCACTTAGCCACTATGCCATGTTTCATGTTCAGGTTGACAGAAAGCCCCTGCTCACCCTAAAATGAATCAAAATATTTCCTCAAAGGGCTACTGAACCAATTTCCTCCAATTCAACTCCCAGTCCACCACTGGAGCCTCTCAGTGATGCTCTCTAATGTATGGACAGACAGTTTGAGTAGATGGCCACTTGCCACATTCACCTACTCACAATGAAAGCTGCTTTTCTAGTGGCTATAACATCAGTCAGTTGTGTCAATGAACTACAGACCTGGAGACATGACTACTTCTTTCTAAAAAATATTTGATACTAGGGTAGACCTTTGCAGCTCCATGCAGTTCCTATCCAAAGTAACATCCAAGTTCCATTTAAATCAAGGTATCATTCTATCAATGTTATATCTTCAGTCGCAGGATGAAAGGGAATGAGCACTACATTCCTTAGATGTTAGAAAGGCCCTCCTCTTCTATTTAAATAGAACGAATTCCCTTCAAAAAGATGACAACTTATTAATCACTTCAGTAGCGCCTCAGTCTTTAGTCATGCCGGCCACATGACCATGGAAACATCTTCGGACAGGGCTGGCTCTTCAGCTTTGAAACAGGGATCAGCACCGCAACCCTAGAGTCAGATTCGACTGGCTTTCGAGCAAGGGAACCTTTACCTTTACCTTTTTAGGCTCTAACAAGGGCAAAAAACTGTCAGCCCATTCAGTCTCAAGATGGAGAGTCACATATCAGACTATGCTGTAAACGGGCATGAGCTGACTGCCCACACCAGATCCATGTCCATTCTACCCAGGCACAGTCAACATCTGTAGCTTTTCTCCATGGTTTCCCCATTGACTCCATCTGCAAGGCTGCAGCATGGTCCTCCTCCTCCTGCACCTTTGCAAGGCACTATATGATAGATGTGGATGTCATGAGAAATGCTGAGGGAAGAGTGTTCTGAACCTTCTATATCATGCTGGGAAAGGTGGGAAACAGCATGGGGTGGGGACAGAGCACCTGTAGACATTCTGAGCGTCAAAGAATAATCTCTGGTGTGCAGTACCCGTGGGTGACTGGACAAGCGACCGCTTGAACATCAGTTACAGGTAAGTGCAATCCTATTTTTCTCCTCTACTCCCTGACTAAAAGTGTATCTGGTTTCCCCCCAGAAAATGCAGAAAGTTAGTCAAAATGCAATTTGTCACAGTGGCCCTTTCCGTTTCTTACCTGTATATTGAAGATTGTGCTCTTCTCATTAACTTAACTCATTTATTGTCTGTATTTTCTCCATCCTACATGCTAAAGTGCAGCAAATATTGTTTAGGGGTTTCCCCCCCAGTTGTATACTGTCAGTGTATTATATTTCATGAGTATCATGCTCTGCTTGTGACATATGGAGGGTTTTGACAACGTATTTGTGAAGTACTTCTCTTAGTTGCTGGCAGAGACACTTCTACTATATTTATTATATATTGAACAAAAAAATCAATAAAATATCCATTCTGTGTCCACAAGCCATTACATTGTCACTTGTTAAGACTTATATCAGAAAACAATGTTGTACATGTTTTCATTAAAATGAAGTTAACCTTGGGTACATCAATAAACTGTGTTTAATGCAATATGATGGATACGAATCTTCCATGCACTATACATTTAAAAACGTGCAAACTTTCTGTAGAGGAGAGGGGTAGAACGCATGGAAAGAGAGTTATCCCCACCTTTCCTTCACTCTCCTCCTCCATCATAACCTGGGCCATCTGAGGGTTTGAGCCTACAGGTTGCCGTCTGCTATGTTTTTAAGCAGTGGAAGAGTAGCACTGACCCCCTAAACTCTTTCTGCATAGTTAAGAGCTTCTGTAGTTGGTAGAGATGCATTGTTGCCATGCCCCCCATTCTTCATAGCCTCTGATTATCCACAAATGGCATCTCTATCTGTTTTTTCAAATAGAGGGACGGATGTTATTGCATGCTGCAGAATTTTATGCCAGTTTCAATGAAAACAGCATGCCAGTTGGTTGAAATAGGCAATCAAAATGATTTAATGGTGGTACTTGGGTTACAATTAATAGTGGTGGTCCTTGAGACCAATTAAAGTGGGACAATCTTCTTGGAGTAAAGTAGTCTCAGCTCTACACCTTTGCTTTTGATACTCTTTTAGAATGTAGCTGTGCAGTTCTCTGCAGTTATTCCAGTGCAAGCCCATTTATTTTAATAGGCATAAGATGGAGTAACTCTGCATAGGATTGCACTGTTCAAGGACTGGTAGCATCCGGTTTGTAACATATGGATGATTTGTGTTATTAGACTGGAGTTTTTAGCCCATTGTAATTATGCCATTATTCTCCATGCTTAATATTGTCTTGTGCTTTTTTTCTCTAGCCTTCTTTGTCTTGTTTGTACATCCTCCAGCTGTAGCTCACTCTTTTGGTAAACAACAGTCTAGACAAGGGTGAACAAGATATTTCTAAGATGATGGGAGAGGTGGGTTCATCATGGAATTAAGACTGAGGGAACAAAATGGAGACAGAATTGAAATGGCAACAATGTAAAGGAAATACCAGTTCCAAAAGTGTGGCAAAATCCATGAGTTCTTTAGCAAGCCCACCTTCACTCACATTCAAACAACTCTTGTGGCTATCCTGACATAAGTTGTTTTACCTGGATTTATTAAGAGTCCAAACTAGGCTCCAGCTAGCCTTATAAAGGTGGATATGACAGTCCAAGGAGCTGCGGTGGCTCAAGTGGTTAAGACGCTGAACTGCAGGCTGTGGAAGGTCAGTAGTTCAGCAGTTCAAGACCCGGGTGCCGCAAGACGGGGTGAGCTCCCGTCTCTAGTTCCAGCTCCTGCCAACCTAGCAGTTCGAAAGCAAGAAATTGCAAGTAGATAAATAGGTACCACTTTGGTGGGAAGGTAACAGCGTTCCGTGCGCCTTGGTGTTTAGTCATGCCGGCCACATGACCACGGAAATGTCTTCGGACAGCGCTGGCTCTTCGGCTTTGAAACAGAGATGAGCACCGCAACCCTAGAGTCGGACTCGACTGGCTTTCGAGCAAGGGAACCTTTACCTTTACCTTATGACAGTCCAAGCTAGCTTTGTAGTGCTTTTGATCCTACAGAATAAAGCGTGAGAGAGTCACAGTATAGGTTTTTATACACACTGGACTCTTTTTCCCAAAGGGGTACATGATGTTCCATTTTTCTGTTCCATTGAATTTTTGCTACATATCCATTTGTGTAAACTCAGGACTAAGCTAGAATGATTAGTGCTAATTTTCTTCAAGCATTCCAAATACAGTCATGAATATTAATTGTGATATGTAATTTAATATTGTAGCTATATTCTAGGAATTTTCCTATCTGGATTTTACAGGTTGTTGTTGCTTTAATATAGTGGAAGATTTTGAGTGGACAGGTTGCAACTGAGAATCAAGGTTAAAAATTATTTGACAGGAGTATATGACTTTATTAAAAAAATCAGTCTATTTTAAAGATTTTAGTTGTAAATGAACATCATATGAAAACTTTGTTGCCTTTCATATGATAGCTTTAAATATTTGATGCTGGAGTATTATTTGAAATACTATTAGCCATGTGACTTATTGGCTGTAAGGTTTTTCTGATCTAGAAACAAAGAAGCTGGGTTGTCTGCTTTTGTTAAATTTGGACTCCCCCCTCCCCCCCCCCGGTTCTGGCCCCATACTGCTTTGATTTATCATGGGTAATGTTTAAGTTGGTTTTCTTTGTCCCGCCCACTCCCACCTACCTTCACTCTACTTTTTGATGATTGGACTTGTTGTCATCATCAAACCACTCCCTCTCCCTCCTTGCCCTGAAGATGAGTGGCTTCTTTTTCAATTTTTTTTAAAAATACAACCCTTATATTAAGATATCAATATAAGCATGCATGCCTCCCCCAAAATGCACCCCCCCAACAAAAAGGTTTAACAGGTTCTCTGAATTCCCAGCTTTCCTTTTTTTATATATAAAAAAGTAAGTCTCCAGCTCCTTTTGTTGTGGAAATATGCTGTTTTTCCTTATATCTCCAGGAAGAATGGTGCTAGAGACTTACTTTTTAAAAATGAAAGCTGGGAATTCAGAAAACTTGCTTAACCCATTATTACAATGGTATATCTATATAGCAGTATTTTAGTGCTGTTTTTTTTTTAAAATGCAGCCATAATATCAATATTTTAATATAAAATATGTACAAAAATTAAAAAGGGTGTGTGTACTATAACACTACCAATGACCCACTGATGATGACAACACCCTGTCTTGAAATTCCTGATTATTTAAACCACATGCAGAAGAAAATAAGCTGACTCCACAACAGTGAAAATTCAGATGGAGGGCAGACGTGCCGAAGAACCGTGCTCAAACCGATTCCAGTGCTTATGGATCAACTGCCAAGAATATCAGGATTAAGTTGAGTGTGTAAAAAAGCTGTTTGTGTGGATTTCGTTATTAATCTGACAACTTCTCACATTCTTTGCAGTTCTGGAAAAAATACTGTACTGTTAGCAAGCAAAACATAAAAGCAAAGTTTTAAAGTGTCATAGGGAAAAAATCATATCAAAAAGATCAAATCAGTCAATCCTAAAAGAAATCAACCCTGACTGTTCCCTGGAAAGCCAGATACTGAAGCTGAAGCTCAAATACTTTGGCCACCAAATGAGAAGGGAGCACTCACTGGAGAAGACCCTGATGCTGGGAAAGATTGAAGGTAGCAGAAGAAGGGGACGACAAAGGATGAGATGGTCAGACAGTGTCATAGATGCAACGAACATAAAATTGAGCAAACTCCGGAGCACGACAGAAGACAGGAGGGCCTGACGTGATGTGGTCCATGGGGTCATGAAGAATTGGACTCGACTACTGTACGACTGAACAACAACAACAAGGGGGGAAAAGAACCTGCCTAAGCCTACCCAGCAAAGAGTTTATTGGGGGGAGAGGGATATTTTATTTCCACAAAGTTTTCAGTTGTTTTCATTTCCTTCTTTGTATTTAAATTGTTTGTCTCTGCAAGTGTGTAGATTGGATCCATGGAGGGAGCGGGGAAATGGTTTAGCCTTTCCACCTCTGCATGATCTTATATATTGCCCACACACACTATTAGCAGCTGTGGCAACAGTGCTTTGGAATCTTCCTACCATGGATCTTCCTGCTCTTGTAATATGGACCTTGACTTATGGACTTCAGTTTGACCCAATGGGACAATTAATGGGTGTGTGTCTTTTTACCCATAAGACAATCATGTAACTTGTCTGAAGGCTAAATATTTGCGCTATCCCAGGTTCCTTATGTTTCAAGCATGGGAAATGTATTTAGAAGTAGCTTCTGGCCTAATTTTGATTTAGATAAGCTACAAATTCAATTGCTGGATCTTATTTAATCTACAGTACTACTGCTGAATCTTGTTTTATCTACAGTGAATTATTAGGCCTGTGCTGAGGGGTTTTTTTGCTAATATTTCATATATCAGCATGTTTACTAGTGAAGTAGTAAAATAATTAAAACTCTGTAAGGCTTGCAAAATAATCTTATGATGCAGTATATTTTATTTTTTTAATTGCTCATTTTCTGCTGATATCTGCAAAACAGCAGTGTTTGCAAATTGGTTTGGGGAGTTTGATAAAAGTGAAGTAAACTGGTCACTACGCTTCTGTCAAAGTATCCAGTGCTGTCTGTTTGGACAAATACTAGAAAGACAGGTCCTGTAGTGTATATTTCAGATAGGCCCAAAACAATAGTGTACATTGTAGAACCTTGTAAGAAACATATCTGAAGGAGAATAACATCTAAGATTCGTATCTACATGTTTGGAAGATGCAAATCAAATAGCAGTACACAATCGTTGCAACAGAAGCTTCTGAGTTCAACAGAAATTTTTTTTTAAATAAAAATGTCACATGGACTGTGAAAACAGATAAGTGGTTTTAGAAGAAGAAGAGGAGATTGGATTTATACCCCGCCCTTCACTTGGAGTCTCAGAGCGGCTTACAAACTCCTTTCCCTTCGCCTCCCCACAACAGACACCCTGCAAGGTGGGTGGGGCTGAGAGAACTCTGACACAAACTGCTCTTTCAGGAACAGCTGTGCCAGAGCTTGTGACTGACCCAAGGTCACATCAGCAGGTGCAAGTGGAGGAGTGGGGAATCAAACCCGGTTTTCCCAGATTAGAGTCCGCACACTTAACCACTCCACCAAACTGGTGCAATAATCACCTGTAGTCCATCTAGTTAAAAGCTAATTGAAGTTCTGTAAGTTATTCTAAATTTCAGCAATTCACAGCTGTCCATTGTAGCTAGTTCTGTACCAAGCCAAACTCAAGGCACTTTGGGACAACTAGAGTGGACTTCTTTGGTATGCAGAGGCCAGGTCTGAGGACCAGGTTTGAGATGCAGTTTGGTGCAGTGGTTAAGTGTGTGGACTCTTAATCTGGGAGAACTGGTTTTGATTCCCCACTCCTCCACTTGCAGCTGCTGGATGACCTTGGGCAAGCCATAGTTCTGTCAGAGCTGTTCTTGAAAGAACAGTTCTGGAAAGAGCTCTCTCAGCCCCGCCTACCTCACAGGGTGTCAGTTGGGGGGGATAGGAAGGGAAAGGAGACTGTAAACTGTTCTGAGACTCCAAATGAAGGGCGGGGTATAAATCAAATCTCTTCTTCTTCTTCTACTGGTTTGTTTTCCCTGAAGGGTTAGCAGTAGGGTAGCCAAAATGCCTGCAAAAGTATATCTTGTTCTTTTTAACAGAGGCTTCATTAATGAAACAAGACCTTTTTTCCCTCTAGGCAGTTAGCAACCCAAATTAGCAGTAGGGTGACCTGGGAGGCAAAACCAGCCTTGGAAAAGGCCCCATGGCCTGACAGAGAAGGGAGGAAGAGCAGGACACCTGCCTCACACAGGTCAAGGGCTTTTGCCTCACAGTAGCATTGGCGTCCATCCACTGGCTTATGGAGAGCCAGTCTGGTGTAGTGGTTAGGAGCACGGACTCTAATCTGGGAGAACCAGGTTTGATTCTTCACTCTTCCACATGCAGCTGCTGCTGTGACCTTGGGTGAGTCATAAGTTCTTTCAGAGCTGTTCTCTCACGAGCAGTTCTGTCAGAGCTCTCTCAGCCCCACCTACCTCACAGGGTGTCTGTTGTGGGGAGAGGAAGGGAAGGAGATTGTAAGCTGCTCTGAGACTCCTTTGGGTAGTGAAGGGCAGGGTATAAATCCAGTCTCCTCCTCCTCCTGGCAGTGGCTTTCATCTGCCTCACACTTGGTGGAAATACCAACTTGCAGTGCCAGCTCCTGCCAGCTTCATGTGAGGCTAGGGTTGTTGACTCCTGCCTGCCTTACATGGGGCCTGTTCATCAGCTTGTGGTGGCAGTTCACATCTCTGAATAAGGTCAGTGTCGCTTTACTCAGGACTGGAGTGGTGGTTCTCTAAACTATCAGCCCACCAGGGCTTTTTTCGGTTACCTTAATGGCCAGTCCGCCCCTGATTTATCAGTGTTAATCTGCTGTAGCAAAAGCAATTTTATCCTCCCAACAATCCTGAGAAATAGGTTAGGCTGAGTGTGTATGGTTAGCCCAAGGTCATCCAGCAGGTTTTCCCAGTGTTCATATAAAAGCAGTAGACATATCTGGTTAAAAGCTATGGGTTGGATCCAAGTATTCCTTTCCTGTATTTACCTAATACATTTTTATCCTCTTCGAGGAGCTCAGGGTGGCACACATGGCTCTCCCTTCTACAGTTTATCCTCACAATAATACTGTGAAGTAGGGTAGGCTGAGAGAAAGAGTCTGGCCCAACATCATCCAGTAAGCTTCATGACTGTGTGGTGTTTCCAACCCAGGTCTCACGTATCGGTCAACCCTAGGGTTACAGTCTAGCCCCATTAAAAGTAAAGTGATGTGTCATATTATTTACATAGGGCCAACCTAAGCATTACATTTTGATGAAGTGTTTACACTTTCCCCACTGTTATGCAGCAGCTGTGGGGAAAGGCATTTTTAAAATCTCAGGAGACTGATTTGCTTCAGGACAGTGTTGCGGAGGAAGGGAGTTTCCTACCTTCCTCCTGCAGTGCAGTTCCAAAGATGGGCAAATTATTGCCCATTTCAGCTTGGGGAAATGTCATGGTGGGGAGGAAGGAGCCTTTCCCCGCGGCTGCTGTGTGACTGGGAAAAGTGAGTTGGGCCTGGGGAACCTGGATTCTGTTCACCAAAAAATGTAACATGTAGTTTGTCTCTTGGTCATAGTGACCTTATGTACACAGCAAACACAGTGCAAAGGGTCATTTGTCCACAAAGTAGTTTGCAAATTTGTGTTAGGTAGGCACCAGTTTGTATCGAATTGTTTACTTTGGCTTGCTAAATTTTAGCTTGATGAAAAGAAAAATGACTGATGACAGATTTTGAATAGTAGAAACATGTAATTGTGTTTGTGTAGTTTCTTTTTGTGGGCAGTGGTGACATCAGCTAAATATATCTGTGTGCAGCCTGTTATTTGTGCAGAGTATGCTAAATGTTAACAGAAACAAAGCCTAAAAAGAGGAGGAAATTAAATAAGATTATATATATGTAATTTTGAGGCTTTGATTTAGGTAGACAAAAGCCAGAACATTCAGTATATGAGCTTGTATTTGTCCCAGCATGGAAATAATAAAAGCTACATAATAGAAAGGTTTAAGAATGGATTTTGAATGTCCTGACTCTTTACAATGATTTCAAGTAATATTTTGTATTTAACTAGGAACTGAAACAGGGAAGACCTTAAACAAACATATCAGGAATTTAAAAAATAAATTAGTGAGCAATTTTCCAGTGCTTTGTCACAATCTGTTTACTTAAGCCACTAGTAAGGTTCTTTCTGAACACTTCTGCTCTAGTTGTGCTAAAAATCTGAAATTACATTACTTTCCATATGATAATACTTAACAAAACCTCATACTTTGAAGAATGCTGAATTTGCCTCA
This sequence comes from Gekko japonicus, assembly GCF_001447785.1. Classification (NCBI taxonomy): domain Eukaryota; kingdom Metazoa; phylum Chordata; class Lepidosauria; order Squamata; family Gekkonidae; genus Gekko; species Gekko japonicus. Next base: position 223,968 of record NW_015162024.1, on the reverse strand, counting down.
AAAATGTATGCTGAAGTCAGTATGAGCTGGTGGTAATGCCAAGGCATCTTCTTGCTTGCATTAAAGCGAAAAGGTTCATCTTAGGCTGCGATCATACAAACTAAATAAACTACTTTCTATTCCCTTTCAATGCACTTCCCAACTGGATTTTACTGTGTGAACTGGCAAAATCTAGTTGGAAAGTGGATTGAAAGTGGATCGTTTAGTGTGTGTTAATGCATTGGCTTTTCCCTCCGTTGTTTTAGCGAACCCACCTTGGAACAGGAGTTCCCCTCTGCATTGCATGCCGCTTTCACTTTCTTTGATCATCAGGTTTTATAGTACCTTCTGCATAGATTTAGGGCCATTCAGGGGTGACTTCGCAGTCTATAGGGCATATTTGAATGTGGTTTTGAGCTGCACTTTTTCCTCAGTGTTGAGAAAATGTGGAGCGAATGCCAGATGCAGAATCACTCACAGTCTTGACTGTAGAATCAGGTGAGTAGCAGTGTTAGTTTGAAGCAGCAAAATAAAGTTTGAGTCCAGTGGCACCTTTAAGACCAACAAAGGTTTTGTTGGTCTTAAAGGTGCCACTGGACTCAAGTCTTGACTGTGTCTCTCATTACCAACTGTTTAACCCTTTACATTCTGAATATACAGTACTCTTACAACTAGGGCATACCCTAGTGAAGCTGGCAGTGCAGTGTCCTGGATTCTTTTGTGCTATTAGCATAATACTTTTGTTGTTGTCACAAAGAAATATACCTCGTTGATCCATAGAATCTATCCTTAAGTATATATTTCATTTTGAGCTTGATTGGGTTCCTTTCTGTGTGCCCATTTCTCAGAGAATCGTGGGCTAAATGGACTCTCACCTTTATACTGTATCACTCGCCACCTTCTCTCAAAGTTCTCAGCATATTTATTTGTTTATCTGCGATCACCCAGCTTTGAAGATGCACATAGTCTCTGTTTTAGGAATAGTTCAATGCTTGATTTTTTTTAGGTTTGCTCAGTTTATATTGGCCCTCAAATTGGATTGCTTGTTCAATAATTTAAAGCCTGTATGCTTCAGTTGCACCATGTTAACCAGAAAATCAGATTTGTAATTTTTTCCCCTCCCCTCTTTGGCATTCTGAGAAGCCCTGGTTTGCCTTAGCATTTAGTGTGCCTTGCCAAGCCAAAATGAATGCTTACAAGTTACAACCACCAGAAAAGACTGACTGCAGCTGCATCCATCACAGGAAGATCTTTTCTTATGTTTTGTTTTAGTAGGTCTGTTTGCAGCAGTGTAGACTTATGGGAAATTCAGTAAGCTAGTTTACCCTTTTTTCTGGATAGGAGAAATCTATGGAACAGTCCTGGAGATCAGTCTTCTACATTGCAGAGGGATTAGGGAGATATTGAAACACAAGCTGATCTTCTACAACATAACTACAAAACTTTTTTTTGCTAGAGAAAGACCATATGATTCTTTTATCCCTCAGAATTTTCATTTGTAAAAATCAACGCTTTCTTTTCATTTTGTTTTATTTATAGGCTTTGAAATTTTATATATGCGCTTTGAAATTTTAGTAGAAAAGAGATGTATATATGGCTAATTATTATTAAGAAAAAATCCAAGGTTATTGCTTTAGCAATTATATAGATTCCAGTTCAATGTCACAATCTTTATCTTACAAAAGATTTTATCTAACATTTATCAGATTATAAATCCTATGCAAATCACAGAACTCTTTTATCTCAGTTAATTTATTATATATTTGATTTATGCCTTGATTTATATTAGTTAAGAGGTCTGAATGTAGGAGAGGAGAGCCAAATGTGCTGCCCTGAGTTCCTTGGAGGAAGGGCAGGATAACTTGTACACAAAATTAACTAGGCAAAATTATATATTACATGTCTTTTTGTGGAAAATTAGTCCAGTTTTTCTTTAAACTAAACTATCCTAGATTTGGATATAGTTTTAATGTTAGGTCACAATTATCTTCTTCTAAAAAAGGAATAGACAAGTATTCCTTTTCCAACATCAGTTCATAGAGAGAACTTTTAGAAAGGAAATTTATTTTTCAAAGGTTCTGTAAATTCCCAGCGGTATTTTATTTGCAATTAACTACACATTTGCTGATTTTTTTTCTCCTTTTCCTTTCATAATGACAACCAAGCAAACACAAAGTATCTGTTTATAGGCTGCCTTTCTCACTGAAAGTGAATTACACAATGTAATCAATGGGATGATACAGCTGATAAGCAATATAAGGACTAGGAATTGTAGAAGTTTGAAATGGAGTTGGCATCTGAACAAGGCATAAGAATTAAACATAACACATTGGACAGTTATAATATTGCTATAGTGTTATATAATTGTATATCATAGTATTAGTATATTAGCAAGACCATAGTGAGGAACTTTTTGTTTCATGATTGGCCTTGGACTAATGGAACTGTTTGTTGCATCAGTTAGTAGTCCTAAACAGTTGCAAGAGCCTTGAGAGAGCATTATACATGAGTAAACATAAGGTATTCCACTCAGAGATTCTGAAACAGACTGGTGAATTCTAACCTGGATGTTTTTACTTCATTTCGGGATATTACATATGCAAATGAGCCAATTCATGAATTAAAATCCTTGAAACCCATTATTTAAAAAGACCTCACATTTTATATCAACTTAGAAAATAAATGTGTGTTATCCAATGAGTTTGACACATTTTTGCCTATGGACTGATTTTGAAAGATGCATTTACACAGTGTCCTTTGTACTGCATCTACTCGGATTGGGTGGTCTCCAATCCGTGAGTCGTCCTCAGATAGCTTATACCATATTTCATTTATGAATATAGTGTGTCAAACTAGTGAATCACCTATTAAAAGCTACTTATACTTATCAAATAGCATATCTCTTACTGAAATTTTAAGGGCCTGTTACTCTAACCTTGTCCTACTTGTGTCGAGTAGGGATGAACCTGAAAGGGAGGAAGAAAAGGATAACACAACCACCCTGGACTGGGGAAAATACTTAGTTTGTAACTAACTATTGTACCCCTAAAGTAAGTGAAAGCTGAAATGCTTTTCATGCTTTTTGGTATTCATTGACCAATTGGGGAAAATCAGGACACAACTGTATTGATTACAGGTTCCTCTGGTCTTATCACAACATAGGCTAGGGACATTTGGTGCAGCTGACAGCCCAACTGCTGATAGCTAACCTCACACACACACACACACTTGATACAACCAGCTATCCCAGATGGACTGAAGCCTATGTTTAATAGGACTTATTTTATAAGTGCTTAAAATCTATTGATTCATTTAAAATGTGAATGCTAAAAAAAAGGAAAAATATTGTTTGCATGCCATTCCATCTTTCTGATGATATATATTTATTTATGATGATATACATTTTCTTGTAAAGCTGCCTTCTATACCAATTTGCTCTACAGGTACTGTATATGTTTATTCTGTCTAAAAGTATTCCATCTGCTTATCTTTTTAGGTTTAGTACATCATGTCTGTAATCTTCTAATAGAAACCGCCACTCTGTGCTTGGATGTGGATGATAAAAGCAACATCAAGACAGCAAATGCATTGCTCCTCCTCTTGCTTGACATTTTGCACCACATGCTGATACATACAGCTAATATTATCCGTCTGACATTACAGGTATAGAGTCTATTTTCTGGTAGAATGAGCACCATTGTACAGATCTTTAGTCTTGTTGCTGTTGTTCTTATTGGATTCTACACTAAAAACTCTCCAAAGTTAAACAGATTCTTTGAACAAGTGACACATTTGATGTTTTTACAGACAATGGCTGTCTGTACATTTGAGGGTTTTTTTAAAAAAAAACAGCTATACTTTTTTTATAACTTGAGCAGTAAATACCCACAGTGGGTATGCTAGATTTTAAATAGTCTCTTTATCTAGAAAGTTTTGAACGATTGCACGTTTTGCTATGTGCCTGAAACTTTGCATATTTCATTTTATGCTTTATCATGAAGTCACTTAATGTACAAAAGCAATCAGAAATATCCCATTTGTCTCCCTGGGAGATGGCTATTGTTTCTGTCATGATATAATCTTCTCAATAAAATGTTATCTTTCTTTTAAATTGCACCTTCATAGTAAATGACTGTGGCTTGTCTAAATGGTTTTTGAATGAGTACAGATGTACTGCCCACATATATCCATATTGTCTAATCTGAGTGAGATAAATAGCTCCAGCTCATACTAGTCCTGACTCCTGAGCTGCCTGGTTGATCTGAGATGTAGCCCATGGTGATCTTATAGTGTAGGTTGTGCTGTCTACTAGCTGTGAAAACTGCATGAAAGGTACCTGTTTTGGTGAAAGATATTCCACCCTAGATAGCTGGGTAAAAATTTACAATGTTGCAAAGTACCTGTTAAGTTTGCACTCTGTGAACGTTCAGATGTTAAAGTACCTTTCCAGCTAGCTAAAAGATTGTAGATCAGGATTTTCTATCCAGCTTGCAATCTGCCAAGGTAGTGGGATGTAAATTCATATGTTGATGGAAGTAGCCAATGTAATCAATGATGGCTACAGGGAGCAACCTGGTAAATTTCCATTAGGTAGGATGGTAGGAATCTGATAGGCTATATAAGCAAACATTTGACCTTTGTGTCAGGGAGAGAAAGACTTGGGAACTCTTGGGAGGGAGAGCCTCAAGGAAGGAGGGCAACAAAATAGCAAGGAAAGAGAGAGAGAGAGGAGAGATGGGTCGAACCTGGACAGAAATCAAAAGTCATTGTTTTATTGTTAGAAGCATAGTAACCTAATTTGTGTGTCATGTGTTTCGTAAACACACACAAACATTTATATTTCCTTTTTCTTGTGTCCCCCTTCTGTTCCTGCCAGTAACCCCCTTCTAGAAGCTCTAAGAGTTCTGCAGAACAGTACTTTAAGAGGCATGATACAATGTATCTGAATGAAAAACATTGCTTACTTGCACCCGCTATGTAAATGCTGGATCATCTGGCATACTCTCTTAGGCCTTTCTGATGCCAACCATGATCAGTTGTTTAGGTTTTGGACTGTACCATATTAGACTGCAGATAAGGCATCAAATATTTGAATTAATGTTGTCCTACATAAAAGTTCCCTATATATATATATATATACAAATCTAGTGTGTAGAGGTAAAGATTCTAGCCCTGAGCTGTCAAACATGCAGCCCGAGGGCCAGATCAGGCCCCTGGAGGGCTTCTATCAAGCCCACAGTGGAACTGGCTGTCTTCTGCTGCTTCTTCCAGTTCTGCTGCTGCTGCTGCATCATCATAGGTTTGCAGCTTATGAATACACACCTGAACAGCATACTCAAGATTGCAACAGCACAGACATTTTGATGCAATAATTCAGAGCAAGAGGTGTCAGTTATCAGACACTGTTAAATAAACAAAATATTGCAAGAGTGCTAATGTTTTAAGTATGTGTTTATTTTAAGTTAAAAAAACACCTTGTGTGTCCTGGCATTACATTTTATGACACACATGGCCCAGCCTAACAAGGTCTAATTTATGTCACATCTGGCCCTCATACCAAATGGGTTCGACACCCCATACTTCTTCCTGACTTGTTATGTTCTGAATGTACAGAGAGGTTTTTGTTTTATTTGTTTAACATGACAGAACTTTCAGTCCTTCCACCTACCATCCATAATGGTATATTATGATATATACATCACATGAGCCTAGCAATTGTATTTTTTTCCTCTTAGACTTTGAATTAAGTACATTAAAAGTTTGATGGGAATTATATTTAACATCTCATTAGAGAACAAACTGTTGGACTGTTTGTTCAAACTAGTCATAAGAGGTTGTGCTTTTTGAATGTGATTATTTTAAGAACAACAAACACCTTGGAACTTAACACCTTGCAAATGAAGTAAATACTTAGCAACAAATAGAGCCCAGTCCTGAAGTGTTGGTGGTGATGATCTCTGAATGCTTTCTTCCAAATATTTTAATGATTTTTCCCCTTATTAAGGCACAAAAATCTGGTACAGGAGGGGACACTCAAGCTGCTGAAGATCTCCTTATTATTAATAAGCCACTGACAGACCTAATTAGCCTACTTATTCAGTTGGTAAGAATTTCCTTGATCTTAAGTCTGTTGAAAAGTTCACTGTTTTGGATTTTTAATTTACCTATCTCAAATATTCCAGTCAAATTAATACACTATACCAGTGTTACTAAGAGATTAAGATAAACAGGTAACTGCATGTGACTAAATTTTGGCAGCTGTAGTAAAATCACATAATTCTGGTAGCAAATCTTAGGCTTTCCTTTTAGTGTGTGATGGCTCACAGTTTGTGACTTTTGTCATGGAAACGGTGATTAAGAAGACTATCCCAGTGCCTCAGTTATTCCAAAGTAACCCTCCCTTGTCTTTATCTTGCCTATCACAAAGAAGAGCCCTGTCCACTCCCTTAACCATAAACTCCACCTAAGATTTTATTGTTTACTCACAGTCTAACACTAGCTTGAGCCTTAAGGGATCTGTTGCTTCCTTCACCAATTATTTCCCTTTGCTTAAACTTAATCTTGGTTAGTCATTAAGTTTCATTAACATTTGCCATAGTTACTACAAACTCGGTGGCAATCTAAACTCAAGGTTTAGATAAATTCCACTTTGTGACAATCATTAAGGAAAAGTACAAACAGAAATGACCTGTCAAGTACTACCAGCTCTATGGAAATTATCCTAAGCATTTGATCCAATCAAGGTCCTGTTGGCCCAATAGTCTATCGTTGTGACTTAATCTGGCTGAACTAAAAAAACTCCCAGGAACGTTAGCTTTTGTCCTAATTAATTTTACTCCCAAAGCCGACCCTTTCCTGCCTTCTTTTTCTGGAAAACCCTCCTAGGCATACCTCCTGCCACCTCAAAATCTCCCCCTACCCCAATCAGAAAATTCACTTCTGAATTCTCCTGGCTTCTCCCACCTCTCTGCCAGCTCAGGAGAATCAGATTTTTGTTCCCTGTGATCTCTGGCCCCTATAACAAGCTGGCTCTCATCTTTACAATGATGTACACCTGGGATCATGACTGTGTAACCTGAGATTCTAGTTTTGTTGCTGCCCCTGGTCTTACTTGACATGCTTTCCTTGCTAGATTGTGTCTGTATTACTGTCTGAATTGCAGCCAAATTGGGGGGGCAGGTCTTCTTTTAGTCTTTATTTTTGTGGTGAAAACAGCATACTCCCCTTTAAAACGCTATTAATGGGGGGTCAGTTTCAGCTAGCAAAACCAACTGGTGTTTGAAGGGTTGAATCCCCTCTTCCCTCCTTTTGTTCCACCAGTCCAAATCAGGACTGTGTACGTTTAATTTGTCCTTTACAGAAATATGCAGTCTGTGTCACATCTGCATGTTCTTGTGCTATCCATAATTTTCTGAGACATTCATCTCATTAACTTTTTTATTTCTAGCTTCCATCTGAGGATACTGAAATATATGAGAATACCTCACAGTGCTTGTCATTGTTAGTTCAGCTCTATGGTGGGGACAACATGGACAGTATGTCTCCAGAAAACATGGACAGCTTTGCTGAAGTGCTGCAGTGCAAGAAGGAAAGGAAAGATCAAAAGCTTTTGTTGAGAGTCATCAAAAGACTGGTAGGTCAACTATTTCATCATTATCATAAAGTAGTTATAGTGCCAGCTATCATATCTATATACTATGGTGTATAAATAACATTATTTTTAATTAGATAGTTCTACTTACAGAAGTTTAATCCTGCTTGATTCCAAGTTGTGTGGTGGCTAGTTTGTGTGTCTGTTTTAAAAGCTTGGTCCTCTGATAGTTTGTGTATTTGTTTTAAAAGTTTGGTCCTCGACGGAGAAAATCTCATTGTATTAGAGGAAAGTTTAAGATTTGGCTGAGCAGAGTGGTAGGACACAAGACCAAGTACATGAAAAGGTTCTATAAGTGTCTAAATCTGGGCCTCGCTGATGTCTTGGACTACTGAAATGTGAAATAAAGATTCTAAAAGATGCGAACAGCCACTTTGTAGGCCATTTCCACACAGGTTATTTACCCTGGGTTCAATGCCGATTTTGTTTGTTAATTTGTTCAGGATTTCCATGACTTTTCTCCAGTCTTTCCCAAACCTGGTTTGCTGCAAAGTTTTGGGAAATATCACAGCAAAGCCTGGATGGCTGCCATGTGGTTGGGTTTTCCCTAGTCCAATCACATGGCCGCCATTGCCCTGTCCCTATGGTGGCCATTTTCTCACCCTGGCACTGGAGGACGTTTTAAATCAGCAACTGAATATTGGTGAAACAAATTTGTGCACCAGTTTCTCTAAATGCCCAGCTTTCATTTTTATTTTTTGAAAGGAGGTCTATAGCCCCTTTCATTGTACTGATATAAAAGGAAAGGCATATCTCTGCAGCAAAATGGGAGACTTACTTTTTAAATGACAGCTGGGAAGTCAGATAACTTGTTACACAGATTGTCATAATGATATTTATTTGCTGATAAAAATCTGGGAAAGCCTAAGTGGTGCATGGGGGGGAGGTGGCACTGCCAGGGGAATAAAGAAGGGAAACTAATTACAGTGAAACCTGCCATGTAGAAGCCCTGATGCCATGGCATTGTATTAGCAGTCACAACAGGAGAACTACACAAGCCTCTTCCCGAGTGGAAAACACAATAATATGTAATAGGCGTAGGCCATTCAGGTTTTTTAACTTGGCTCCTCTGAAACAGGAAAGATTTTTCTTTTATTGTTTAATTCATTTTCCTCGAGAGAACGTGCCTGCCATTAAATCCATGCTTACCTTAGATTAGGAGTGAACAATTCATGCTATGCATTAGAGTGCCCTTTTATTTTTTTTAGAAAGGTCAGTATCCAAGATTATTAGATGATCATAATATAACAAATATGTAACCATTTGGGGGCATCAGTTGAAGGGAGCTAGCTAGCTTCATATCCCACGTGCACAAGAAAGTCTCATGCTGCCTGCCTGCAGAACCAGAAACAGCATAGTACCATGAGAATGCAGATAAATGCTTGTTTCTGTATGTCTGTGGTCTCCAAATGTGCCAATCTAGGCAGTGTAGCCCTGCACTCCATGCTCTTCCCCCTTCCCATTTGTCATCACATTCTTACAGCTGATAACTCTGCATTCATAGTTTATATGTACAGTACAATAGTAACATGTGAATAATGATGAATGTTTCTGGTTCTTCTAATGATATTGTGCCAGAGGCTGTTTTCTTGCCTGTGGCAAAAGTTCTTTTCTAATGGATTTGGGTGGTCAATGAACAAAGAACACTCAGCAAGGCGATGAGCTGTGGTAACACAAATACACTTTAATTGCAGAAAGGAACACAAACCACGATATACATAAAGACATCCTCACATCCCTTTAGTCGCTGGGGGCTTCTTACAGCAGCAACAGTTTCCAGCAGCAACAGGTCTCCAGCAAAGCCCCAAAGAAGCCCCTTTGCTACTGTCCTCTTCCTCTTTTATATCTTCTTAGGTGCAGCCTCCTAGCCTGAGTATCACCTGGCAGGCATGCTAAGTCAGGTTCTAGTGCTTGCACTGGGCATCCCCTTATTAGGAAGGGAAATGATCCTGGCTGCCACTTGGAGGAACCTAGCTGCCAGTATGCTCTAAGCTCAGATAAGGTTCCATGACAACACCATTCCCCTACTCCTCTTCCACGATGGCACTACAAATGACTGTACAAGGCGTGCATATTTAATCATGATTCATAAATTAAAATTGTGTATGTTTTGCGAATTCTTTAGAAACGTGTTATTTATTCAGATGGCTGGAGAACATGATTAGAATATGAATTATCAAGGTGTCTGAATAAATAAGGAACTTGAAAAGAGCCTGGCTGTGGGTCCATCTAGTCTAGCATCCTGTCTCACACAGTGGCCAACCAGTTTCCCTGGAGTTCCAACAACAGGATGGGGGCTGAGACCTTCCCTTGATGTTGCCTGCTGGCACTGGTATTCAGAGATTTACTGCCTCTGAATGTGGAGGTTCCCTTTATTCGTCATGCCTTACTGATAAACCTATCTGTAAGCAGCAGACCAGCCAGAGCCTGCTAACGAGGGGGAGGGGCCCACAAGAGCAGAGGAGGCACTTAACAGAGGTGAGAGAACAGCTGGGGGCTGGACTGATGGGGGCAAGGGGTGAACTTTGGAGGAAGAAAGAGGAAGAGGGACAGCCCAGCGGAGGTGGGAGAGAACCATCCTCAGAAGAAGAGACACCGGCAGAGTTCAGAGAGGGACCAAGATGGCAAACAGCTAATGATGGAGATGCTGGGGAGGGGCCTCTCTCCAGTGTCAGAGGACAGACTACTAAGCAGCCAGGAAGGGTGTGGCCACCCAGAACAGCCAATGGGGACACCAAGCCAACGGGAGTGCAGGCTTCCCAGGACTCAGGTTGGACTTGAGGGGGAAGGGGCTCGCCCAAGGCTGCAGGATTCACTCTGGGGAAGCAGAGACAGGACTGGGCACTGTAAAAGGGTTGGATGAGGGAGCGCTGGAGATAATAAATAAACAAGAGACACATGGCATGTGATGACCCTCGCAGCTGGATGCTTTAGGGACTTCCTGCAGCTCCTCCAGGGCTGAAGCCATTAATCTCTCACACTACCCTCCATGAATCTGTCTAATCCCCTTTTAAAGCTGCCTATGGTTGTGGCCATCATTAAATCTTCTGGCAGCAAATTCCACATTTTAATCACTCATTATATAAAGAAATATTTCCTTTTATCCATCCTGAATCTACTGACCATCAGCTTCACTGGATATCCTCAAATTCTAGGATTTTGGAAGAGGAAGAAAAAGATCTTCTTCGTGGTCTCTGTGCTTCACACCAATGGGTTTAGTGCGCCTGCGCTGACCCGACCGGTGCTGTAGCAAGCTATGTTTCAAAGGATTTTCGCGCGGGTCCCACTGAGCATGCGCAAGAACCCCAGCACGCATGCCCAGA
>NW_015162024.1:195783-212964 GCF_001447785.1 Gekko japonicus | reverse complement strand
ACTTTTTCCAGCTCTGCAATATCTTTTTTGAGATATGGTGACCAGAACTATATACTGTATTCCAAATATTACTGGGGTATTATAATATTGGTCATTTTATTTTCAACCCCTTTCCTAATATTTTCAACCCCTTTCCATAGCATCAGAATTGCAGGAAGTCATAGCCCCTGTGTATACTGCCTTGGTCAGGCTGCACCTTGAGTACTGTGTGCAGTTCTGGAGGCCTCACTTCAAAAAGGATGTGGGCAAAATCGAGAGGGTGCAGAAAAGGGTGACAAGGATGATCAGGGGTCTGGAGAGTGAGTCCTACGAGGAAAGGCTTAAGGGCCTTGGGAATGCTTAGTTTGGAGAAGAAGAGATTGAGGGGGGACATGATTGCTCTCTTTAAATATTTGAAAGGCTGTCATTTGGAGGAGGGCAAGGAGTTGTTCCAGTTGGCAGCAGAGGATAGGACCCAAAGCAACAGGTTTAAATTACATGCAGAAAGGTATCGGCTGGATATTAGGAAAAATTTATTCATGGTCCGAGTGGTTCAAAGGTGGAATTAGCTGCCTAGGGAGGTGGTAAGCTCCCCTTCACTGGCAGCTTTCAAGAAGAGGCTGGATGAATATTTGCCAGAGATGCTTTAGGCTGGTCCTGCATTGGGCAGGGGGTTGGACTAGATGGTATGTATGGCCCCTTCCAACTCTACGATTCTATGAGTCTATAATTCCCAACATAGAGTTTGGCTTTTTCATTGCTGCAGACAAAGATGACAGAGGTTGTTTTCATAAAGTTGTTGCGAGAAAGGTGTGAGTAAATTCACACAAATAAGGTTCAGCTAAGGTTTAGTTTAATCAATTTCAATGGTTAAACTTTTTTAAAATTTTGTGTGCTAAGACATATTAGAATCCATCTCTTAAGGCAAGAGTTTTTATTCTGGCAAAATCTAGTATGAGGTAAGAATCTTTTTTTTCTTCAAACATGAAATATAAAGTGCTTCATTTGTGTGGTTTTTTATTCTTTTGCAGTTCAGAACTACAAGTTATTTACTGACTGTTCTTATCAAGAAAGAAAAAAACAGTAATGGTAGAGGGTTTATAATGTGTGTTAAACTAAAACCACACAAGACTTCACTTTGGCACTGGAAGCTCACTGGCATGTAATAACTTTTCTTTCATTCCTTTCACACTTCTCCAGCATGTGGCAAATTAGTTGCATGAAAAGTAGACCGAACTAGAATACATGACAGATCACATACCTGCACACTTAACTGTAAATTTGTTCACACTACTCACCTTGAAATCTCTTGAGAAGGTGCTTAAGCTGGATTTTCAGATAATTAGCTCTTCCTCTACACTTTCTATAGTAACAACCAAGGAAGAGTGTGTTCAACTATAGCAAGGATAGCGGTCCTCTGAATTTGTTGTCTGGCTTATAATGAAGATAGATGTCTATACAGGAGTATCTGTATACTGGACTTGAAATTCATAGTTGGATGGGTTAACTAGAGAAGATTTAACCACAAATAGGCAGAACCATTGCACCTTTGCTTGTGCTCCAGATTAGGGTTGCCAAATCTTTTTAACCTGGCGGCGGGGGGCTCCTGCCCGGCGTCTTGAGTGCGTGTGTGCGAACCGCGTGTGCGCCGCCCAGATGTGACGGCATGATGCCAGGCACGCTGGGGGCGGGGCCACAGACATTTGATGAGAAAACTCTATGTTTTCCCCTCAAATGGCTGTGGTAGGGTTGCCAAATTTAGATCGTCCGGGAGCGGGGGGCTCCCGGACGATCCCGGGCACGTGCGCGCGCGTCACCCGGAAGTGACGTCGCACGCTGGGGGCGGGGCCACGCGATTTGAGGGGGAAACTTTGTTTTCCCCTCAAATCGCGTGGCCCCACCCCCAGCGTGCGACGTCACTTCCGGGTGACGCGCACGCGGGGGTGGGGTTAGGGCCTGATTCCGCGGGGGCGGAAATCGGGCCTCCAAAGCGAGGGGAAATCCGCCTCCCGGGGGGACATGGCAACCCTACTCCAGATTTGTACAAATTACAGAATAGCCATGAATCTCCTTGCTGCTTTTCAGTTGAACATAACAGAATCAACAACTAGAGGAACCACAGTCAGCAAACATGCAGAGAAATATAGAAAATATAGGAAATATGACTGTGAAAGAAAGTGCAAAAAACAACAAATATTTTTTTCTTAAACAAAAATATGATTATTTCAATATAAATGTGATTAGTTGTTGTAGATTTTCCAGACAGTATGGCTGTGGTCTTGGCATTGTAGGACCTGGCGTTTCGCCAGCAGCTGTGACTGTTATCCTCAGATGTGTAACACGAAAGATGGAATACTCTCTGTGTCAATGTGGGAAGAAAAATGGTAGGCAGGTAATTCTTCTCACATTGACACAGAGTGTACTCCATCTTTCTGTGTTACACCTCTAGGATGCCAGTCACAGCTGCTGGCGAAATGTCAGGTACTACAATGCCCAGACCATGGCTATACAGCCTGGAAAATCTACAACTAATGAACTCCAGCTGTGGAAGCCTTCGACAACATGTAAATGTGATTATTTCTTAACAAAACTATTCATCTAATACAAAACCTATTCCTGATAATTGCAGTAAAGAAGTAAAGTAACAGTCATCCAAATCATGAGTTTACAAAAAGTAAACCAATTACTCACAAGTAGACAGCAAGTAAACAATTGAAATGTTTTACTACCTACTACTAGAGTCAATTGGCGACTTAATATTGCACGTTACTGTGTGTCTTTCTGTGAATGGAGTCGGTGAGTGTTTTGTAACTTGTACCAAAATATACCTTTGGATGACTGTTACTTTACTTTACTTCTTTACTGCAATTATTAGGAATAGGTTTTGTATTAGATGAACAGTTTTGTTAAGAAATCATCACATCTATATTGAAATATTCACACTTTGTTTAGGAAAAAAATATTTGTTGTTTTTTGTGCTTTCTTTTACAGCCATATTTCCTGTATTTCAATTGAACGTAATCTTCAGTGCAGGGGTCTTGTTGTAGAAAAAGAGCTGCCGGAGCTCATTAGCATAACTCATTAGCATAACTCATTAGCATAACTTATTTGCATATGCCACGCCCCCTGACATCACCGGAAGTGACAGAAGGCCATCTTCAGTGTAACTCAACCACATAAATTCCAGAAGAGTTTCTGTGTTACTGTGATGGAGGAAATCAACAGGATCCTGTTGCTCTTTAAAGAGAAGTTTATTCTGGTATGATCTTTGAGCGGTGTTCTGGTAGATGCCTATGGTTAACTGGTTCTAGCCTATGAAAACTCATACCTGAGTAAGTGTGTTAGTCTTTAAGAAGCCACAGGACTCTTTGTTGGTAGTGTTTGATAATATTTTCTTCATGCAAACCTAGAGTTGCTGTGCTGCGTAGACTTTTGGATGTATTCACTAATCTATTCCTTTGACTACCAGTAATGCTTTACTTGTTCAGGGCTCTGTATCATCTCCTCTGCACTGTATATTTTTCTGTGGGTTCTTGAAGTTCCAGCTGTTACCTACTTGTATGTTCCCCATCCCTCCTGTATTCCCTGTGTAGGGGCATAACACAGTTGACTAAGCTTGACTGCAGAATTGTACAGTGCGGCCCTATCTAAATATGCCTACTTACTTTTCCCTCAGGGGCAAGCCAACTTGCACAGCCTATTCCATTCACTAGCAATCCTGTACAGCACAGCTATGCCTCCCTGCACTGTTCTTCCCACTTGTTGTTGACAATAAAAATTGAACAGAAGCACTTTGGAAGCTATTCATAAATTGTACAGTTTAAGTATGTATATAGTTGTGCTTATTTGGGCTGACATGGCTTCTGTTGTAATATCCCTGAAAACTGTATCTAAATTGCTGACACTGAACATTTAATCCTCTCTTTTTACTTCGCTGCTATTTTAAAAGAATATTTTAAATTCTCATTAAAGTACATATTCCTTGTTCCTATTTGATCACAGTACTTTCCTTAAATATGAAATGCTTACTTGTTAGGACTTTCTAGTTTGGACTTCAAAAATGGAAGCCCATCAAGACTTAGATAGTTCAGTATGTCACAAGCAAATTGTTATTCAAAATATCAACATCATGATGATGATGATGATGATGATGAAACTATTCTATAAGCTATATAGATGGAGGTACTAATGTAACTTCATTTTGTTATCCCTTTGCTATTGTATCAGAAAGCTCTTTTTGTATAAAACTCTACCCAGGCTTTTTGTATAATAATTACAGACATGTTTTAATGAAAATTGAGTGTCTTGGCTGATCACAGATACAGAGGCCTTTACCACCGTAGGGTTGCTTAGCAACGTTAAACCATTACATTTTCGAGCTCTGTAATAACATGATATATTTCTCTATTGCCAGTCCCTGATGAAAAAGTAATAAAATTAATGCCTTTCTAAAGGCTGTTCTGCAGGAGTAGAACACAAGGAGGTAAAGAAGAGAAGTTTTTCCTCATATCAGTCCTAGGGTAGATTTTTTTACCCATGTCAATAAAGGCAATATATCTGTTTCTTTTGTATGTCTAGCTGAATTATAGCTAAAACACACTTTAGTGTCAGATTTTAGAATTGCACATATTATTTCAAATTAATCATAAAAAGCCACACTGTATTACTGTTACACAGAAATACAGCTATAGCACTAAAACAGGATTGGGAACACTGGTGTTTGGACAAGTCCTAAGATCAGGACTCTTTTGACACACGTATGCAAGATATATTGGACCAGCCTTGTCTGCATGTTTGTACTGCAAAATATTTGTGAGCTCCCATGTCCTGTCTGTCTGGCCAGGAAGCAGTAGGTGGGCATGTAGGGGTGCTGCTAACAATGGCTTCACATGTGTTTATTCCTTCTTACCAGAAACAATGGAAAGTGGGAGGAGAAGAAAAGTATGTGAGGGGGAAGTATTGGCAGCTGGAAACTCTTTCTGGCTGGCTGTGGGACTGTAATAGGGACAGTTGGCCTACTAACCTATGTCTGCCTTTTGAAAGTGACCTCTGGCAAAATAGATGATTTACTGAGCGCTGAGGAATGACAGAGAGGGTGAGATGAAAGAAAAAGTGTTTTCCACAAATAAAAATGCTATGGCCTATACCCAGCCATCCAGGTGTGAAAAAATCACCCCCTCCACTCAGCAGATCCACACTTGTAGAAGAGGAAGAACAGTTTCACCCTCCTTTCTCTCCTCACTCCAGCCCCTGACACATGTGGCTATTCCTCTGAGAGGATCCCAAGTTGGAAGGGACCGCAGGAACAAAGAGAAATGCAAGAAAGCTCCACATTCCCTGCATGGATGACTGGGTACAGGCCATCGAAACTGAAGCTGGCATCTTGATCCTTAAAAAACCAGTCAGAAACAGAAGAGTGTGAAATACTGTCAGACTCCTGCAGCAGTCAGTTCCCAACAGCTTTCATTCAAAGAAGTAAAGTTTATCGAGACATTGAGAGAATGCAGATATCTTCACACTTTTCAGTGTTAGAACTGGCCTAAAGCGGGCGAAGCAAGCAGATATACATTATTCAGGAGGGTCCCCTGATGGCTCAGGTCCAATCAGAGGCCAGGTAGAAACCCGCCAAAGTAACGGGCAATTATTCTCAGGAGAAAAGTACACCAGACACTCAAGGTCGAAAGCTTTGGTTACATAGATAAAGTAAGACTGGGAATACAGCAGAAATGAAAGTTAAAATTCCAGAGGCCCCCTCACACCCATGGCAGCTAGAACAGCCAGAGGCCTAGCTGACAAATACTGTCATATAGAAAAATGGCTTCTAAATTAAGTTAACTTGTATAATTTGTTTCTCACCTTTCCCGTAAGGTGCTCTGAATGGAATACATGGATTTTGTCCTCAGTTTATCCCCACAATAATTCTATGAGAGACTGAGACCAAATGGTTCAAGGTTACCCCTAAGCTATTTTACCCAGTGTGGGTTTTGACTTTATATCTCCCTGGTCCACATCCAATTCTCACTATCCACTGAACCAGACTGGTTTTCTTAGATAATAGATTTTAGAAAATGAGATCATATTTGACATTGACATAGATAACTATCTGCCTTGAGTACTGTGAAAGCATGGAGAGCATATTCTCCTCAGTAGCAATCCAGTCGTTCCGGAGTGCGTGTTGAAATATGTGCTCTGGCACAGCCAGTTATGTAACTACCCAAGTAGAACTGGATTGAGGTGGTTGTATTTCTGAAGCTTGAAGACGGTATTTGAATAACAGCTTTTTCTGTTTCTTTGGTACTTGGGGAGAAGGTGCTGCTACTGTTATAAATAAGCACAATGAATTAGTATTTTGACTTCTGGTATGACCAGCCTAGGTGCAGATCTCGTCTTAGTCATGAAGCTCTGTGCTTTACAGGTTGCTTTTAGAATATTCTGTCTGTCTGTCTAAAACAATTGTTAGCTGCTTTCTCCCTCACTGAACTCAAGGCAGCTTTCAATATTATTTATTTATTTAAAACATTTGACTAGAACTATTTGCTGTCATGTCTAATGGTTACAGATAGGCACATTAATGGAAAATAATCTTCTTACTATGAGACAGCTGTTGAATTTGCTGAGATTTTGTTGGAATGTCACCTTCAACAGCTATAATGAGGGCCTATGTTAGTGAGTGCAGTTACATGTGCTTAGGATTTGTTTCAACTTGGAGGTAAAGACTAAGCGTTCATGTAAAAGCAGGACAACTGAAGTTAGAGTTAGAGGAGCAAAACTCAAGGTATGGAAAATTTTACAATAAGGTTAGAAACTGAAGGAGGAAGTGGAGTAGGGTATCTTGTACTTTGAATGACCACCTAGGTCCAGGTTGTCAAACATAAGGCCCAGGAGCCAGAACCAGCTTGTCCAGGCAAGCAGCTGGTGCAAGGGAGGGAACAGGAGGCTGCTTGGGGAGAGTCAAGCAGAACCCTTTCACTTCAGTGGCAGCCTTACTGGTAAGCTGGGAGCCACTGGAGCCGCATGCTGGCTTCGGGTTCCAAGGCAGAGTCGCACGCCTCTCCACTTGGCCTACGATTCTGGGGATGCTGTCCCAGATGGCTGCGGGGATCGGCATTTACACGTTGGTGGGTGCAGACGATCCTCTGTTGGGACCTGCTGGCAGCCAACGCCGCTGCCATATTCACACACACCCATGCGGCGGCTGTGCTTTAGCTCATAGAGGGGTATTTTACAGCCATTTCTTTCACACATTGGAGGCCTAGTCCTGCCACCAAGCAAGGGACTTGGTGGCCGGGTCTCCCTGCCCCATGGACCAACCAGCAGCCTTCAGCTGTAGGCAGCTGCTGCCTTGTGGGGTAGCGGTGCTAGTGATTTCCGTTTACTACTGGTTGCTGGATGGCCTGGGGCCTCTGCCATACATATGGCCTTGTGCGCACGGTGCCCACTCCCCCATCAGATGATCCAGCGGCTTTCAGCCTGGATCGGCTGCCATGACATGGGGGTAGCATGGCTTGCCAATAATCTCTGGCTTGAACCCCAAGCATCGCCCCAGCATAGATCACCTTGTAGCCTTGGGCAGAGGCAGACACTGCTGCATGGGCATTTCCAGCTTATATCTCCAGTACTTGGGAATACATTTTATGGCATGCATGGCCCAGCCCAACAAAGTCACATTTATGTCAGATCCAGCCCTCATAACAAATGAGTTCACTACAGCACAATTTTAACAGATGCCAGTCCCCCCAATATAGTAAAGGCAGGATACCCCACATATGCCAAATGACCAATCACTTATCTCATTCAGCCTGCCACACATCTGTCTCTGCCCCTACAATCGCCCCTAGCACCTGCAAGCTGTTACTTTATCGAGAAGCTCCGCAAACTACAAGGTCACACTGAACAGTGAGATCATATGCATTCCAAGATGTTTACAGCACACTCAGGAGGCCCCTGCACGAGAACTGTTATGAGGTAGCACTAACCAAGCAAAGCAGATAGCCATACACAGTCACTCCCCGCCGCCTCCCCCCAGTTCCCAGCAAAGAAGATAAACAGGAATGGAAAGGAATGAGGTTACAGAAGAACTGTAGAAATACATGTGAATCCATATGGAAATACATGGCAAGCGAGGTCTGAGCTTGACATTGGAATTATTAGGGAATGCTTAACCAAAGTGGCTTGTGGCAATCTGGGCATGTGATGGACTACATTGTCCATGGTCTATACAGTCTGATAAAGCAAATTGAACATGTGCAGTCCAGCCATGGATCTTCCAGAACTACTACTAGGAGCATGAGGAACTTAACCTCAAGTAGATACATTTTACTGCTCTTTCCTCCACTCTAAAGGAAGCGCAGAACATCTCCCATCCAGTTCTCTGTCAGCTGATATATACTGGACATCTCAGCATCTCTCCTCCTTTAAGGAGCATTTTTCTTTTTTATTCCATTAAATATTTTAATCTATTTTGTCCATGGATAGGCCTTATCCTCTACTTAGCTTTCAACTCTGCTTACCTTACACAAAGTAGTAGGGAAAATGGATGTAACTTTTTGGAGGGTATATTTCACAGTCAATTTTTCACAAAGCCATCGTTCTCGTATGGTGCACCTCACTGTGTTACCAGAGAAATAGCTTCAGCTTTGTAATAGAACATGATTTGGAGCACAGAGAATGTCAAGGAAAGGTAATTCTTTATACTTGTACAGTTTTCAAATGCATTACTGCTGAGTTTCTGTTAGGTCTGTTGAAAGAGAGAAGTGTTTGACAAAGAAATGCCCTTATGAAGCAAGTTTTGAAAGTGTCCTGATTCTTGCTTTGAATGGCAGATCCAAAGTTTGTAATGTTACACAGGCCAAATATTTCAAGAGTATCAATTAAAGACTCATGAGAATTCCTAGAAAAGTGAACTACTATCCTAGCATAGAGTCTTTGAATGAAATGGAACAGAATAGTGGCCCCCCAAGTGTATGACTTGTGAGTGTTCAGTGAATCCATGATTTGAAGAAGTCACCAAATGGGTAAATTATAAATTATAGGAAGTGAAATTTTTAAAAATGTTTTTAAAAAGTACTTTAAGTATTTTAAACAGTAATTGACTTTTCTAAGGTATAGACTGTATACAGTGCACATTTTCAGGCATGAAATCTAAACATTTTGAATTACGAAAGACATGCCAGTTAAACAATGTATATATGTGCCCAGTGCTGTCATATCTTCAAACGATCAAAATGTAATATTTATATGACTATTATACATTCATATTTAATTTGTCTACAGGTGATGATGTACTGGTTTGTGGACTGTGAATACTAGATTTCACACTGCAGGTGCTTTCTCTGGCATATACATAATACAAAATGGTTTCAGGCTGATATTAATGTATACTTAAAAGATATGTTTTAGCTTAAGTATCAGCTTTTTCTTCATATTTTTGTTATTTTTAAATACTTTCTGCTTTTACTTTGCTATGTGTTCACTAAGGCTTGTATTCCACCATGAAATACATCTTACTGATCTCCTGCTGCATGAGAATGTATCTCAGAATTGTACGTTGGTACTGTGTACAAAAATTCTTTTATGTTTTAAAGGTACTTTTTAGAACACAAGCCTGTCATTAGCATCCAGAGAAGCTGAACATCTTTCTTTGAATTCCAGAAACTAGAATATTTGGTAATTTTAATTCTGTAGATGGTTCAGAAATCATCCTAATAAATTACAGGATGATAAATTGGTTAAAGCTGTACCAAACATTCACACAGATCATTTTCAGTGTGAAAGTAATGCTTCCCGGGAGGGGGGTTAAGTTCTGTGAAATCACCTCTTATTCTCTCTGTTTTGCACCTGTTTGAAAGCTGCCTGCTGCCTAGTCAACAGCTGCTTTAGTACAGTTTTTTTTAAAAAAAAATGCATCATTTTCCTGGAAATGATCCTAGCCAGTCAGAGATCCCATAGTGAATGTATTGGCATCACACCAAGTAGCCAATAATATCTGGTTTATGAAGATCACAAGGCTAATTCGGTGCTTGCTACATTTATTCTGAGTAGATGAAGACTTCTGCTGGTTTGTAGCTTTCACCCCAAATTAGTGAAATTGGGGAATTTTTTGCAGCCCTGAGAACTATAGTTCTTAACTGAAGATGATTTTAGTAATGAACATTCTTATACAGTCTCTTTTATAACTTACTAAAGCATTTTTAGCTGCCACGATGTTATGAGTGATTTGCACCCTGCTATGGTGGCTCAAGTGGTTAAGACGCTGAACTGCAGGCTGTGGAAGGTCAGTAGTTCGGCTTCAAGACCCGGGTGCCGCAAGACAGAGTGAGCTCCCGTCTCTTGGTTATAATTTCTTCTTTTGAGGGTATTTCATCTTTTCTCCAGTACTTAGCATACAATATTCTCGCAGTTGGTAATACATGTACAGTAAGATAAAAATCTTGTTCTTTACAGTTTTCTGGTCATACATTCAATAAAAACAATTCAGGGGTAAAAGGTATGATACAATTTAACACTTTTTGTAGCATTTTATAGATGTCCCTCCAAAGCTAAAATTCTGGAATTTTCTAGTGTAATCCATTCTCTTAACCAGGTCAGTGATGCAGCTTTATAATATAACAACCAGTCTGATAGTGCAAAGCCAGCTCTTTCTTTTGCATCTTGTAGTGCTTTCAGTTTTATTCTTGGTTTCTTTCCTTGTCATATAAAGTGTTTGAGCAATTTATCAAGTTCCACAAAATATTTCTGATTTTGAAGAATAGGAATTGTTTGAAACAGAAAAATCAGTCTCGGTAAAATGTTCATTTTTATTGTAGCAATTCTACCCATCAGGGATATTTATAGATTCTTCCATCAGAGAACTGCATCTGTTTGTTATGTTTATTCCTAAATACTTCAATTTCTTCTTGACTTTCAAGCCTGATAGTTGCTGTATTTAGTCATATTTTTCATTAGCATTTTTGTTTTGCTGAAATTGATTCTCAATCCAGCTACTTGCCCTTAGTCTTGTAAAGATTTTAAAAGCTGCATGATGGATTCCGTTGAATTCTCTAATATGAAGACTAAATCATCAGCAAAAGCTTGTGATGTGTATTCTTCTCCTCTAACCTTAAGACCTCTAATATGAATATTATTACTAATCATATCATTTAATATTTCGAGTACAAATATAAATAGTAATGGTGAAAGTGGGCAACCTTGTCTGGTTCCTTTGTGTATGTCAATGTTCTTTGTTAAATCTCCATTGACCAGGGCTCTCGCTTGTTGTCTGGCATAAATTTCCTTGACCATTGTAAAGAATTCTTTACCACATTGTGAAATCACCAACTTTCCTGTCTTCAGAAAACTTTAGATATCTAGCATTCTGGCTGCTTATCTCTCCCAATTGGAGATTTTCAGTCACAGGAAAGCATTTTCCCTTGCTAGATATCAAGCACTCCCTTCTACGGTTTTGGATGGGCAATATTAAAAGGTTCCAAAGGCAGACAGGCTATGTTCCTGTGGTTCATGAGAGACTGAAACTCTCTCATGAACAAAACACATCCTACGGGAAAGCATTTTATATCAAGAGGTTCACTCTAAGTTTATCCTTCCCTTGCTTAATAGGTATCCCAGTCGATCATATTCATTGTATGCTCAAATGCTACTTATTGATGAAAAACCACTGGTTTCGGCACATACTGTGAAGTTTTGTGCGGCAGCTTGTAAAATTCGTTAGATATTGATGGATTAATTTTTTACATATACATATTACAGAATTTTAATAATTTTATCTATCATTTTATTCAACTTGAACTTCTCTTTGAATTATAAGCTAATTTTTATTTTATCCATTGTAGTGGTTGGGAATTTTTCTGAGACTTGTGCTGGTCTATGACCGTATTAATAGATTTTGAATACCCGGGAAAGGGGTAATGAAATAGTACTTGGTGGGGAGAGGGTTTGATGTAGTGGTTAAGTTTGGTGTAGCCAGTTTGGTGTAGTGGTTAAGTATGCAGACTCTAATCTGTCAGAGCTGTTCTTGAAAGAGCAGTTCTCTCAGAGCTCTCTCAGCCCTACCTACCTCACAGGGTGCCTGTTGTGAGGAGGGGAAGGGAAAGGAGTTTGTAAGCCACTTTGAGACTCCGAGTAAATGACAGGGTATAAATCCAGTCACCTCCTCCTCCTCCTCCAAAATTTCCCTAAGTGTTCTGGCCTGATCTGATTTCAATTTCTCAGTGTTTGGGGGAACAAAATCCAGTTAAGGATCTCCTGTCACCTTCTCTACTTTGGCCTAAAAGAGTAATGCTTGTTTCAGATTTGTGGCAACTGTTGCTGGGAGAGGATGTAAAGGGGTTGGCCAGTCTGAATTTGGTGGTCTTCAGGAGCCAACCACTGGAAGAACCCTTAGGTTGTGTTCCTCTCCACTGCCTCTGTTTCTCTTATTTCAGTCTTTTTGCCTCCTTTCCCTGTCATTTTTTTCATCCTATGTTTTCACTTCATCCATATTTTCCAGACTCTTCTCTCGTCCTACAGGATCTTGATATCATTACATACTTTCAGCTTCTAGAAAACAAAACAGACAAGCTGCATAAGAATTTGCTTTTTTATATATAACTGCCCCCAAAGGGGCAGGGTTTTATTACATTTTTCACATAACATACACAAACAAACATAACATATACATACATACTAACGTACAAACAGATACATGGAGGTTATTTTCATTTTTACCAATATTTATACTGATGCCTACTCCACCTTAATAACAATATCTCATGAACTGTGTAAGCAACTTTTCTGTCTCTATCATCCTAACAGGTATATTTACCTGTTAGTAAACTGGTTAGTAAACATTTAGTAAACTCTTAGTCTGTCTCTTGCAAGCTTGCCTACATATGTTTATCATATCAGTTATAGAATCGTGACCCAAGAACCGTGGGCTTCATACCTCCAAGAATCTTGTCTGTATCTTCAGGTTTCACAAGCTGAAAATTATCCTACGAAAAGGAATATATGTGGGAACAAATGGTAATACTGCTGAGTCTAATGTGATATCCAGGTTGGGTCAGATGCAAGCAATCTTACCTGCAAAATGTTTTGCAAAATGTCACAGCAAGCAATTGAGTCCATCCCTGCCTCTTCCTGAAGGCCAATATTAAGGTTGCCTTTGACTTCTTGAGAAACCTTCACTGGCTACTATCACCATCACAGAATATTCTGCTGTAGCCTTTAGCTTACAGTGTCAGATTTATTATCTTTTGCCACCATTGCTCTTAAGACATATTCTTTGCTGTTTTGTCACTCATAGCTTTTCAGTAAAGCAAGGAATTGAGTGAGTTTTGATCCGTGAAAGAGCATTCAGGAGTAATTGTGTCAGTTGCCTTTAGGAGTGATCATGTCAATTGCCTAAGCCACTCTCACTTCACTGTTATGAAGTATCTGTCCTACTAAATGCATGTAACCTTGGACAGACTCATGGTTCCCATGGTGAACATGAAAGCCTGAGCTGGACCGATTGATGAGGCCACAGCATGGATGTTTAAGACCTCCTACACAAAAAAGGGGGCCCCTCTGTTCTAGTGCTGTCCATGGTTCCTTGGCTTCTCCGTCTTTATACACACTTGTGTTATGCAAACACAGAATATTTTTCTATCACAGCTTAAAAGAAAGAAAGAACTCAATGTTTTTAAAATAGTGGTAATACTGTACAAAAACAGAAGCAGACCGTAACAATAAAGCTGTTATGACACGGCCTTAATATGAATAAAGTAAAAATAAAACGCAATAGTACTATATACTAAGCCAAGGACACTCATGAGCAGAAAATGAGGTGGATTTTTTTAGTGGTCATATAGTAGGATGAACAAGGATGGGCAGTAAACTGGAAAACCTGGGATTAGGGTATCTGTAGTGGTAGTACTAATCTCTCTATTGTCTTTTCCAGTGACTCTTGTCTTCTCATATTCTGACCAAAATATGATCACCTCAGTTAAGTCATTTAAGCTCCTAGGGAGAGTTCAGGCTTGATTTGATCTAGAACCGACTTACGTACATTTTTGACAGTCCACGGTATCCCTAAAACTCTCCTCCCACACCGCATTTCAAATAAATCATCCTTCTTACCATCAGCTTTTTTCATTGTCCAACTTTCACACCCCCATACAGACTAATGGGAAATATTGTGGTAAGAATTACCTTGATCTTGTTTGCCAGTAGCACATCCCTACACTTAAGAATCTTTTCTAGCTCCTTCATGGATGCCCTTCCCAGTCTCAGTCTCCTTCTGATTTCTTGGTTGCAGACTCCTTTTTGGTTGATGATGGAGCCAAGGCATAGAAAAATCTTGAACTATTTCAGTTTCTTCATTGTCACCCTTAAAGTTGTGTAATTCCCCAGTAGTCATTACTTTTGACTTCTTGATGTTCAGCTACAATCCTGGTTTGGCACTTTCTGCTTTAACCTTCATCAGTAGTCATTGCAAGTCTTCACTGTTTTGTGCCAATAACGTGGTGTCATCTCCATATCTCAAATCGTTAATGTTCCTTCCACCAATTTTTACTTTACCTTCATTTAAATCCAATTAAAGTGTCAACCCAGTGTGCTGCAATGGTAAAAAGGGCAAATTCTGTGTTCAGGATTATTAGGAAAGATCAACACCAGGGTCTCTGTTTAAATTATGATGGGGGAATTTAGCTAAGAGACCATTTCTTAATAGTTGCCAACTATACCAGAGTCAGAACCCTCTTGGAGCAGCACAGATGACAGACAGGAAATATCTTTTTGAAATGTATTAAAAAATATCCCTAATACATTCAGCTAATTCAAAAAAAATATCACACACACACACAAGAGCCAAGAAATTAAAGGGCTGAAGTGATCTTAATAGATCAGAGACAAAAGAGGGCAAAGCATTGATGGGGTTATAGCTACCTTATGAAGAGAAGAGTCCACGGTGAAGAGCAGATGGCATAGCCAGCAAGCACATCTGTGAAGACCCAAGAGAAATGGGGAATCCAACTGGTATACGTCCCAGGAGACTGAAAGCTAAAGATACGGGCAGTCTGAAATTTTAGAGAGGATAAGTGGAAGTAGCACTCTTTGACAGTCTGCATGATTTTAATTGGCTGAAGGGATAATGATTTACTAAAATTGGAACTTTTAAGCTGTTGAGAACTGTTTATCTATTATGTGTTTCTACACCTGATTTACATTGTTATTTGATACCCAATTGATTTATGAATATAACCTGAAGCAAAGTACCTCCAACTTTTGCATTCTCTTGACTGACTAATGAAAGCTATAAAACATGGACTTTTAATCTGAAACAATTTACTCTCTGTATATGTAATGTCCTAATTGAAGGAGGATGAAAAGATATGGGCAGTCTGAATTTTTAGAGAGGAATTGCAGGGAAAATATAATTAATGGGTTACTTATTTAGAGAATGTGTATGGTGTTAATTATTTTGAGAGAGAAGACCAGATGTTTCAGGACAAGGTGATAGCTATATGGCTTGGTCAGTGTGAGAGCTGGATTGTAGGTAAAATAGAACATATTATGCTTAGGCCTGCTAGTTAATGGGATTTTGAAAACAGTGTTAAAATGTGAAAGAATATTTAAAGGGACTAGATTGTTAATTTAGAAGAAATATATGCTTTCTTTAGCATAGTTAAACTGCTAAGTTATGACTGTTTCTTTTCTGCTGCTTAGAATAATAATAGTATAGTACTGATAAAATGAAATATAGTAGATAGAATATTTATGAATTAGTTTTACAAAGGGAATAGACACTTGGTTTAATAGTATATATTATTGAATATAAAATAAAACAAGGGGGGAAATGGAAATCTGTATGCAAATATGATGATGTGAGCGAGATATTTGGCTTGTTATTTTAAAATGTATGGCTCTTTTCTAAATGTACGGCTCTTTTCTATGTAACGTTAAAAAAAAAATAAACTTTGTCCAATCATGGGCAAGTCCAACCCCCCCCCCCAAAAAAAAACCTATTATACATTAATTTCTTGGTGTTTCCCTATTGTTTAGTATTAACTGTTCATAACCTCGGTTTTATGGATTTATAATGTTTGGACTGTGTCTTATTTTATACAATTTTTATGTTTTATTGTGTTCTTCTCTGTCTGTGGTTTGCAATGGCCTATGGCTAAATACAATAAAACCTTCTCTCTCTATTGTTTAGTTTTTTTTTAAAAAAAATTGGAGGTTAGCTAATAGTTCAAACAAATACAAGCATAGTTAGTAATAGTGAGTGCATCTTAGTATTTTGATAGAAAATAAAAAAGAGATCTTAAATTCAGAGTTAAGCTATTTGTCGGTTTTCTTTCGTCTACATTTGTTTTTGTCAAAGGTTAGCTTAATTTTGAGTGGTTTAGGAGCTGCCTCT
Source organism: Gekko japonicus (assembly GCF_001447785.1). NCBI lineage: Eukaryota > Metazoa > Chordata > Lepidosauria > Squamata > Gekkonidae > Gekko > Gekko japonicus. The sequence continues at coordinate 196,610 of NW_015162024.1, read as the reverse complement.
CCTAATTCTGATTCAGAGTCCGGAGTTCCTTCTGAAGAACTACTCAATGAGCTATCAGTACTTCCCAATCCATGTTCGCTGTTATCTTCTGTAGCATTTTTGTCCTCCACTTTTCCTTTTTCTTCCACTGAGTTTTGGTGCGGTTCCAAAAATGCTTTTGCTTTTATAACAGAGTCAATCTTTTCTTTTTTCTCTTTAAAGTTGAAGATAAGTCCTTCTGGAACGATCCATCTGCAGGGAGTGGAGTTTTTCTGTAAAAATAATGTCAGATTTCTATATTGCATCCTCCTCTTTCTCACTTCAAATGGAACATCTTTTAAAATGTTCACTTCTTCTTCTTTGATTTTCAAGGTTATCCCATTAGTTGCTTTCAATATCCTATCTCTTGTTGACCTTTTAGAGAATTTCACAAACACTTCATCGAGCAGCTTGTTTTTCTTAATAAATCCTGCATAGGTACAGTATACCATATCCATGTAGCTTTGTAATGATTCTGCTTTACAGTCTGCCACTGTTGGCCTGATCCAACATTGGCGTCTCTTATGTTCTTATGTTCTTAAACAGTCAAGATAATGTAAGAGTTAAAATACTTTGCTTTAGATTATATTCATAAATCAATCGGATATCAAATAGTCGTGTAAATCAGGTACAAGGCACACAGTAAATAAACAGATCTCATCAGCTTAAAAGTTCCAGTTTTGGCTATCTTTATCTCTTCCGCTAGTAAAGCCATGCTGACTGTCAGAGAGTGCTACTTCCATTTGTTTATAAAATTTAAATTTCTCTTGCGTTCTTTGAAAATGTCTCATCAAAATCGTTGTTCTTTT
>NW_015162024.1:192869-195359 GCF_001447785.1 Gekko japonicus | reverse complement strand
AGCCTGTTTCACTTTCAATAGTTCCATCAAAGTTCTTTAAGAGTGAAATAAGTTTCCGTAACAATATTGTCCAAATAGCAGGTAGAACATTTCAAAGTGTTGTTTTTCCCCTGCGTGTTTGATGTAATAAAATTTCCAAGACTTTGCCTGGCCGCCCGGCATGAGAGTTTTACCCCTCCCTCTGCCTCTGGGACAGATTTATAGGGGCAATCCAGTGTCTGTTTACAAGCTTAACAATTAAAGTAGAAGATAAGGTTGCTTATGGAGTCTTCGCCAAAATGATTTGTGGCGAGGTATGGAGGCTGTTGTTTGGGGCTTGAATGTAGCTTTCCAGCCGTGACCGGTCCTTTCAGAGCTTCTGCTTCAAGACTAACTGAAAACTTCACCTGCTGTTGCCACAAACAGGGAGCTCAGTTTAAGTCTTCTGCTACCAGTTTCCTACTTCTGAGGAACTGGTGGACCCTTGTCAAATCTGGAGGAGTCCAGAAATGTCAATTAAGTCCCCTAAAAAGACTCCAAAGGTTTGATGAGATCCAGAGCCCTGGATTCTCAGACCACCTTGCTACTCCATCGCCCCATCTCCGATGTATAACAGTTATATGATCCTTGCTAACTCTGTGTTTTAGTTAGAAGATCCATCACCCTTATCCCCTGTAATGTGTAGAGATTAAAAGCAATAAAAATGTTTTTAAAAAATAGGGAAATGGTCCAGAATGGACCCTGATGGCTGGTAATGGCTCAAAAGGGGTTTTGGACAAGAGAAGTCCAGGTTTGGGAAGGGAAGCCTTTGTTGGCAAGGCATTGGGCAGTTGCAGAGTCTTGGCTCCATTAATGGTTGGGCTATCAAAGGAACAATAATGACAATAGACCATGGCTGGGGTGATCCCGGTATCGAGGGCAAAGTCTGGAGGTTTGATTGTGCAATGTAGAGCTGGAATGTAGGTATGCTGACACTTTTGAGATGATGAAATTAAGGCCTCATCCTTTCACGATGACAGATACGTGCTTGCTGTATTTGAACCTGATGGCTGACTGCTTCAGAGGGATGGTCCTGAGCGCATATCCAAACTTGTTGGCTTTGCACACAGAGAGGGCTAGACTTGCCCTATGCCAAATTTGGCCCTAACCTGGCCAGGATACCATCCTTCACATGACAAAGGGAGGCTTGGGCTAACAAGGGATTGAAAATAAAATGACCGCTTTTATAATGTCCCTGTATAGATCTGTGATGCAGGCTCATTTGGAATACCATATGCAGTTCTGGTCACCGTATCTCAAAAAAGACATCACAGAGCTGAAGAAGTACAGAAGAGGGCGCCCAAGATGATAAAGGGGTTGGAACACCTTCCCTGTGAGGAAAGACTGAAGAGTCTGGAACTTTTCAGTTTAGAAGAGACAATTAAGAGGAGGCATGATAGGTGTTTATAAAATTATGCACAGAGTAGAGAGTGTTGATAGAGAACTTTTTCTTCCTCTCCCAAAATACTAGAACTCGAGGGTATCCAGTGAAACTGACGGGCAGTAGATTCAGGACAGACAAAAGAAAATACTTCTTTACACAAGCGATTAAAATGTGGAATTTGCTGCTGGAAGATGTGGTGATGGCCAGAGGCATAGACAGTTTTAAAAGGGGATTGGATAGATTCATGGAGGATTGGTCTATTAGTGGCTACTAGCCATAGTGACTAAAGCTCTGAATTCTAGTGCCAGGAGGCAACGTCAGGAGAAGGCTTCAGCCTCTGTGTCCTGTTGTTGGACCTTCAGAGGAACTGATTGGCCATTGTGTGAGATAGGATGCGGGACTAGATGGACCATTGGTCTGATCGAGCAGGGCTCTTGTTATGTACTATTGTGCTCCTGCCCTGTGTGATCTCTGAAAAAAAAATGTTTCCACTAACAGCCCTCACCTTTAAAATATATCCTCTATGTTTCTCCCAAGTTTCCCATGTGTGTCTAACAGGAACACATATTATCTTTCAGTGGAGGAAATCATCCAAAGTGGTTAGGTCACACGCCTCCTCTTGTTCTAGGCAGGGCTATGCAAATTTTGTATGACTCTCCTGGGTCAGAGTGAGACTGCCCTTCCAAGTTTCAGTAGCCCTGCACCTCCAGCAGGGTACCTAAACCTAGCTCAGTTTCTGTGGCTATTAAAAAAAGAGAAAGACTTACCAATTTCCTTGGCATGGAAGAGGACAATTGGAATAGAGTTCTGGGATCAGGATCCAAGAAAAAGAAGGATCCGTTAAAGGATAAGCCTTCCCTGCCCAAAGCTTCGGGCACAGGAGAAAGGCAGACTGAAAGCATTACTGCTGCAGCCACAACTTTGAGCACGGCAGGATGACCTGAAGCTTTGGGTCTCTCCTCAGCCTCTTTGCTGCTAGCAACACAAGCCTCATTAAGGCTCATGCAGACACCTACCAGCCACATGGAATCTTCAACAGCCAATTTTCCCCGCACCAACTCGGAGGCTTCTGGGTCCTCGGGGAGCCT
>NW_015162024.1:190312-192845 GCF_001447785.1 Gekko japonicus | reverse complement strand
TTCCTGCTGGTATTGGGAGATTCCCCCCTCCCAAGAGAGCCAAGGGCACGATTTCGCAGGGCAGGACACTAGATTGGGCGGCTCCTTTGTAGGACCTTTTCCCTTCTCTCAGGCCCTTCCATTTCTTTAGAGCTTCCTGGATCACGTGGTTCAAGGCAAATGGACACCTACAGAGAAGCAGAACAGCATAAACTGGCTAGAATTAAGAGCAAACTAGCTCTGTTTACCTTCCACAATCTGATTCAATAGTGTGTATTGGTGAGAACCGACAACACAACAGCAAAAGTCCACATCAACTGTCAAGGGACCATCAAAACAGCTCCTCTCTACAAGGAAGCATAGCTCCTTCTCCAGAGGGTGGAATTACACCTGAAGGGTCTGATGGCACAGCATGTTCAAGGAGTGACAAATACTGAAGCAGACTGTCTGAGCAGGAAGGACATAGCTCCGGGAGAACGGGCTCTGAACCACACCACCTTTCGGGAAGTCACGATTTGCTTTGGAATGCTGATAATGGACCTGTTAGCATCATCCAACAACAAACAGGAACCCCACTGAAGGAGAACAAAACACTGGACTTACCTGAAGATTTCTTCTCTTCACTGAGGTGAAGTCATCCATTCCCACTGCAAAAAAAATCGAAGTGAGGACGATCTCTTTGTAACTGGGCTATTTGATGACTGGAAGGCTAGCCTCGCTCAGACCCAGGAGAGTCAAACAAAATTTGCATAGCCCTGCCTGGAGCAAGAGGAGGCATGACCTAACCCATTGGATGACTTCACCCCACTGAAGAGAAGAAACCTTCAGGCAAGTCCAGTGTTTTGTTCTCCTCTCCTTGTCACCTAGAGAAGCCTAATATTAATTTAATTTACTTTGCTATACTAAAATTTAGGCCAATTTATACTGCACCATAGCAATGTGGCTGCACTGATCAGCTGTTACGGGGTTCACTTTTGCAGCCCAGTCACACTTAACTCTCATCTGTGGACGTTGTGTTTGCTAATTTGCTTTTCTAGCTACAATTTTAAAATATCACATATAGGCAATAGCATATTGTTTGTAAACGTAGTAAGATTAAAAAAAGAAAACCACAAGGGTCTTTTTTACCACTCAGAAAGATGCCGTAGCTCATTATTTTCATTTATCTTCATGTCATTAATCTTTCCACTCAAGGCCTATTGATGGAAATACAATGATAATTGTTGTTAAACTTTGTGAAAATATGGTAGTTACTTGTGGAGGCTTATTTGTTGTATACACTTAAAATGCTCTGTGAACTCTTCAGAAATCAATTTAAAGGAAGGTTACGGGTTGCCAGTGATGTTCTCTGTTCAGCTGCCTCTTTATTAGGCCTGACGTGTTTTCCTACTTCATATGACTTTCACTGTAATATAAATGTTTTTATCATTAGAGGCATCTAAACCAGTCTGACTGCACAGCAAAGGAATGCTGTCTGTTAAATTATTGAAAGGGAGATTGCAAAGTGTACACGCTAAGTCATATGTTGGATACTGCATTTGCTGGATCCCAGACTGTCAATCTGAAGAACTGATGAGACTGGTATTACTTTATTGGTTTTTCCCAGTATACGAGTCTTTCTTTCTTGGATTCAAGAAGAGAAAGGTCAGCTCAGTCTTTCCATTTGTAGATTCCTAAAGGAACCATCAGTGTTTGTCCCTTACCATTATCTGGCCCATTTTTTGGAGACCACTTTTATTTCTGATGTGTAGCTTGTTGGGTGCCAGACTGTGACTGCTGTTCACCAAGATCTAGTTTGGCTTAAGCATCTTCTCTTGGCCTCAGATGGAAGGTGCGGGGATAGAGCACCACAGTACTTCTAGCTCTACTGCCTTCTGACCTGGGAGCCAGACCTCCTTCCCTTCTTCCTCCCTTAAGCTTTGAAAGGCCCTAGCAAGGCCTGGGGCATGCCCAGTGGCCTCTTGCTAACTCATAACATCTATGGGTGTGGTCAAATCACCAAAAGCATCTTCTGAGCAATCTGTCCCATGCTGCTCCCTTTCCTTGCCCCCGGGGGAGAGCTTCCAGACAGCTGATTTCAGACAGCTGGCTGTTAAAAGGCCAGCTGTCATTGATTGGCTGACTCTTAAAGACCAGCTACCATTAATCATTTGGCTGGAATGTGGACCTTTATAGGGTGCATCCATGGGCCTGGTGGATGCTAGTCATGACAAACTGGGGTGCCAAGAAGGAGGGGGGCATAGTGTTATACTTTCTGCCCCATCTTTCTTATACTTCCAGGGCTCTTTTTGTCGCAGGAACTCCTTTGCTCTTCTTACAGGGGCTACTGTAAGCTCTTGGAGGATTGGCTACATTAGGGGTGTGTTGCCTAATATGCAAAGGAGTTCCTACAAAAAGAGCCCAAGTTTACCCATCTTTCTAAGCAACCTTTCATTCAGCCTGCTACTCACTGCTTTCACTTATCTCTGGCTTTACTTTCATTGTTTCCTCCTGCTTATGATTCTGTGTGCACTCCTTCCATCTTTGGCCACTCCCACATCCAGTGTATTTCCTC
>NW_015162024.1:182075-190301 GCF_001447785.1 Gekko japonicus | reverse complement strand
TGAATCGTAAACTGCCCAAGGAAAAGTGGAGCATTTCTGTTTTGCAACAGAAAGCAAAAGTAATGGTCAGGGTGCACTCAGTTTTTCATCTGACTTTGGCCCAGTGAGGAAAGTAAACTTCCCCAGTAGTTTACCCAGGGATACATAGATAGATAGACAGACAGTCAGTCAGTCAGTCCTGGGAAGAAGTTGCATGTGTTTTATAAAAGAAGAATGAACATATTGACAGCAGATACATACCCTGTACATTTTCAAGAACACAGGGCCTCCATCAGAAATCTTTTCAAAAAAAACCTTTTTGGTCTATGATATGTAACTTTTTTCCTAAAGGACTGTTTAACTGGTATATACAGGCCCTAAAAGAAGACATGGGGTGAATGTCACTTATTGTTATGTTATTTATATTTAAATAGTTAGAACAATATCAGAATGATGCCAATAAATCTTTCTTTCTATTAGGGTTGCCAGACCCACGGTCCGGGTGGCAGTTCCATTGATTTCTGGGGCTCCAGCCCGCCACTGACCAGCTGGTTGGTGGGCCTTCAGGCATGTCACCCTGCGACATCCCTGTCGCAATGACGTCACCTGGAAGTGATATCATGTCAGGGGTGACACTCTAGGTTTTGGGCAAACTCTATGGTTTTGAAGGCAAAAAAAGGTTTGCCCATAAACTAGAGCATCACCCCCAATGTCCCCAACGTGATGATGTCACTTCTGGATGCCAGAAGACCCCGAGGAGAAGCTGGACAGGCAGGTAGAACCTGGCAAGCCTACCCACCGACAGGCAGGTAGAACCTGGCAAGCATACTTTCTGTTAATGTGGGTATAGTTCCTTTTTACTTCATGCATGATTAGAATCAAATTGGTTCCATGGTTTTTGTCAAAAATTAAACTAATTAAATGTAACATTAGATTGTTTGTTAGTATCATGTGCACATCAAATTCAGCCATCTTAAAGCATTTTTTAGAAACAGCAGGAAATTTTATTGGTGGTTTCAAACAGCCATTCATGTTGCCATGGCCACCTGTTATCTCACCAGAGATTAAATATTCTTTGGCATGCAGCATTAAGGGAAATTTTACTGTGCTCAGAAACGTCACATGTCTGATCATTTGTGGAAATGATGTAAAACTTGCCTCACTACATATCTGAACTCTACATAGGGTTGCCAAGTCTGGGTTGGAAAATACCTGGAGACTTTGGGGGTGGAGCCAGGAGAGGGTGTGGTTTGGGGAGGGGAGGGCCCTCCGCATAGTATATTGCCATAGAGTCCACCCTTCAAAGCAGCCATTTTCTCCAGGGGAGCTGATCTCTGTCGGCTGGGGATCAGTGGTAAAAGCGGGAGATCCCCAGGCCCCACCTGGAGGCTGGCAACCCTAACTCTACAGATGGCTAGCTCTCTGCACGATTTTAGATACCATGGGAGTATAGTTGCCTCCAAAGAAAAGAGCCCGTTTATAGTGGGCTCAAAGCGATGTGCAGTTACTCAAATATAGACAAGGGATACCCTAAAATGATGCAGTGTGTCAAGGCTGACCCTGCCTTATTGTAGTAACATAACCAAGCTATACCTGGGATTATTGGTCTCATTAACTCCCTGAGTAGCGCACACACAATAAAGCAAAAGAAGGCTTTATTGGGAGGAGGGATTCAAAAAAAGGTATAAAAGCAGGGATAGTAAAATGCACAAAAAATAAGAAAGCTGATAGTTACCTTTTATTGGAGTCCTAACACAGTGCAGGTGGTTCTTGAAGCAAAGCATCCTAGAGCATAATAGAAGTATCTTCTCATCAGCAAGGAGGGCTGGGGAGGAAAGAGTAAAAGGAAAGATAACACTTTTCTCATTAACCATACTTATAGAAAACTGCAGGCCATAACCCCCTGGCCTCCTCAACCAATCACTGGGCAGTATCCATAGAACTTTCCAGGATGAGAGCAAGTTCGCCCTCCCATACCAGATTCATAGCTGAATTGTGTGAGCTAATTAGAAGGCCTGAGTGGATGGCCTTGACAGATAAGTGCCAGTGCATGGGGTGACTAACACCTACAGAAAGTCAGAGAACAGGGAAGTTAGCTGGAACAGACTGGAAAACTCCTTTGAGATGGTTTCTGTCTTGACACAGTTACATGGCAATTTGCTTGTGGTCATCCTCACTTCACCTTATCTGATTTTTTTATTTGTACAGAGGACTCCGATGAACTGTTGGTAAAATATGAATATAGCAAAGTTGCTAAACAGGATTGTTGAATTTTGATTTTGTAGTACTAAACAGCATAATGGGCCTGTGTAGCAATGGACATTCAGTAACAATCTAGCTTCAGAGCTTTCTATTTATAATCTTAAAGAGAGGGTATAATCTCAGTATTCCACCGAAATAATTCTTTGGGAAGCAACAAAGCTGCCTGCATATGGCTTCACAAACTTGGCATAAATGCCAAATGGTGCTTAACATCTGTAAACTTGGATAAATTGCTTTTGTTATTGAAGTGTTAAGTTCTTTTATCTATTCATCTAAGGATAGCATCATTGACTACAGTCCCACATTGACATTAATTAAAATGTTGCATCTGTTGATTAACCACATAGTTTACATCGGGGAATTAAATGCTATGGTATGATAATGGTATGAGAGCTGCCAGTGGGTAATTAAAATTATACTATGTTAAATAATTTTTAAAATCATAACAAATTAGGTGTAGTATCAGTCATTGTGCTGTTTTTTAATTCTAGGCATTCTTGGGTTGCGTGTTAATGGCTCAACATTCAATGACTTGTATATATTTACAACTTTCATTGCTCTTGATCATGAATCTGTATGTTAATTTTCAAAACAAAGAACAGTCAAATGCAGCTGCACAAAGAAAACCAACGCCATCATTGTGTGATACTAGCAACTAGTTATGAGTTAGACAGACTAACAGTGCAGTGCTAAGGGGTGGGGGTGAAAGTATTCAGGGAACTGACTAGTCATTATGCTGGTGGGACTTGGAGATACACCAGTATAAGTAGGAATTATGCTGGCGCAGAGCCAACCATCATTGTGTGATACTAGCAACTAGTTATGAGTTAGACAGACTAACAGTGCAGTGCTAAGGGGTGGGGGTGAAAGTATTCAGGGAACTGACTAGTCATTATGCTGGTGGGACTTGGAGATACACCAGTATAAGTAGGAATTATGCTGGCGCAGAGCCACTCTGCCACTCTTGGTCACCATCACAACCCTGCGGCAGTCACCAGTCAGTGACCCAGTGGCATAGGCTGGGAGGCATGATGAGAGTTAGTTTGCTCCCTATGCTGTTTCATCCCAGGAACTCCCCCTGTCAGCAGTGTAAAGTTATGCCAACAAAAACCATGGCATAGCCCATAGGGGCCATGCAAGCCAAAAAGAGCCTCTCAACCAGTGCACCCACACCCAAAAGGCCTGGATGTTGACTATGGGTGCAGCCAATCACCTCCCTCCCCTGCAGTGGCCAATTCCCCTCCCAAGTATCCAATCTCCGCCCCTACAGCTCTGCAAAAACCCCTGGCCAGGATGCCGCGTAAGTCATTAAGGAGGCTATGCAGCGCAGGACTCTGTCTCAGAGCTCTGTACCGTGTGGACTTAGAGAAAGTGGTATAGCACTTGTTGGAAGGAAAAGTACAGAGGGGGCACTTAGTTCTACTGAGTGAGTACTTTGCTCTCCTTTTTGGGTGTCTATGCTAAGTCCATATTCAGTAGCTGACATGTCTCATTGCAGAACCCTAACAGGTACCTCTCTGTGGAGGCTCAACCCAAAGGGGTGACCATACACTGACAGGTAAGCATGGACCAGGAATATTCCTCCTTCCTTCTTCCCTGTTCCTTTCCCAGGAGGCCAGGTGCCACCACAGTGATGCTGCCTTCCACAACCGAGCCCAGCATTGTATACATGTGTGGACAGCTCAAGCCACACCCTCATAGCACCATGGTCCCTGTCGGGCAATGGGGAAAAGGTCCCAGGGAAGTTTCCTGAGCTGACTGCAGGGTGTGTGTATGTGTGTGAATATCTTCTGCCCTGTGCTGGGCTGTTAGCTCATTCCTTTGCCAGGAACCACACCTCCCAGCAGAGGACAGGGCTCAATGGTGGTTTGAGGGGGTTTGACAGCTGCCCCACTTTGGTGGATTAGCTTGTTGGGCAGCCCATGGACTCATTTCCTTTCGGGATCAGAGCCTTGTGCAGCAAGTGCCATCTCTGAGCATTTTTACACAGGATGGTTCAGTGTAGTTTGGGTGGCATTATCATCTCCCTTGAGGTGGGTTTCAGGCAAATTCCCTCCTCATGGGGCTGGGACTGTGGCTACCTCCCCTTCTCCCCAGTCTCTGACTTTCCTTCAGGGCTGCCCCTTCACACATCCAAGATGGCTGGCTCTGACTCAGGGATGCTCATGCTAGGGTGACTCTGGTTGGTTTTTCAGGCGCCACTTCTGTGTTACTCAGCTGCAAAGCATAACAGGTCCAGTGGCACCTTTAAGGCTGCCCCCCCTTGGATCTCCACCCCTATGGACTCATTCTGTGGGTTCTGTGTGTAGCATGCCTGGGGAATGGGCTGATGGGTGGCTGCTCTGGGAAGGGGGGGCTCTGGGTCCTACACTCTCCCACAGCACTGTTGGCATCTGATATGCTACATAGATGATAGTGCTTGGGTGGAGCAGCCATGGTGGATGCACAGGCTCTGCTTCCATGGGTGTAGCAGAGTGGGAGGGGTTGTGGAGCTGCATCCCATGTAAGAAGAGAGAAAAGAAGAGAGATTGGATGTGCAGGTGCAAGTGGGGGAGTGGGGAATCAAACCCGGTTCTCCCATATTAGAGTCTGCCCACCTAACCACTATACCATACTGGTAAACTGATGGACATCTGGCTGGGCCCACTGGCTGGCTGTCCTATTCCTCCCTTTGCTCTTTGTGGAAGCAAAAGGTCAGTACAAGGGCTTTTGCCTGCTTCTCACTTCTCCCCATGTGGGCATCAAACCAGGAGTCCCAGCCATTCTATCCAGGTGTCTTTCCACTGAGCCGTATTTGTCAGTGTAATATTTCCTCATGTAGCTGGCCCTAGTTGTGATGTCAGGACCGCAGCAGGGTACTTAATGCCTGCTGGCGTGCTTCCTTGGAACATCTGCTCCTGGCCCTGAGGTTAGGGATTGATCTAGTGTGTCAGGAGCTATGGGCTCAAGCGTGGTCTCTGTCTTTTTCTCTTTCTTTCTATTTTTACATTTTCAGAGGAAAGGGGGTGTGGCTTGGAACAGGGATGCATGCCGATGAGTGGCTGTTTTGCTGTTGGTCCAGTCCTTGCCAGGGAAGGGATCGATATCCCCTCTGGGCTGGGGAGTAGGCATCTCAGGCCATATTCCTCTGTTGGGGCGCTGCTGTTGCAGGGTCTTTCCCTCCTGTCCTTGGGTGGTGGTAGTGGTTTCAGGTGCAGTGGCCAGATTGGCAACCAGTGATTGGCTGCACCTGTGTGTGCCATTTACAGGGGCATCATTGACTGCTGTTACATGATTGGGAGATGTTGCCACAGTTCATTCTGGGTCACACATCCCTTTCTTACTGGGCTGTTCACTCTGAGAGCCTATTTTCTCCATGGCAATGAAGGGAAGACTGAGGGATGAGCACTGACCTTGCCTCCATCACATGTTGGTTTGGGTGGGGAAATGCTAGCATGAAATGGAAGGGAGGGGGGAGCACTCTAATCACTTGGAAGATTCTGTAAACCTTTTGACTCTTCTCCACAACTGGCCTACATGTGCATAGTCCCATGTGTGCCTACACAGAAGACCCAGCAATGAACAACCGTTATAGGTAAGTGTAACCCTGTTTTCTCCCTGTTGCACCAGGAGAAAAGCTGGTGCAATACGGCATACTCTGTATATTGAGAGAAAAAAGACATGCAACCAAACTTACTGAAAATTATATAGAATCCTAGAAGAGAAGTAGTATTAATCTTTACCAGAGAAATGTCAAGGTGCTATGAAAAACCCTAAAGGTGAAGTGTTTTACTGGGTCTTGAGTTTTTATAGGCTACTTCACAGATGTATGAAATTAAGTCAAGAGGCAGGAATAAATATTAATTTATTTATTTTTATTTTTAGGAAATTTATGTTGCTTTTCTGTTTTGTTTTTTTCTACTATTGCATTTTGATCCTACCCTTCTCCAAGGTGCTCAAGTGAGGACATGGTTCTCCCCTCCTCTATTTTATCCCCAGAGCAATGTTTTGTTTTGTTTTAAAATATATTTTATTGCATTTTCTTCAAAAACAAAAACACTTGCTTATTTATACAAATTTAAAGCGGACGAGCATACAGCCACCTTTTCTTCATGCTTTATAACTAAAAAAAGAGAAAAAAATCTTCCTAACCCTTCAAGCTCAATTTCCAGTTGTATAGTTTAATCCAGTTTTTTTTTCAAAAGAAGATTCTTCATTCCCTTTTAATATACATGATATTTTATCCATTTCTGCGACATCAAATAATTTTTGTATAACCTCTATCTTATCTGGAACTTTATCTAGTTTCCAATATTTGGCATATAGTATTCTAGCTGCCATTGTACAATGTTATCAACATTTTTCTGCTTTCCCAAATACCTCTGGTATCATATTGAGTAGAAACAATTCTGGTTTTAGTGGTATTGGAACCTCCATAATTTCATTTAGCTTTTTACAGATCATCCCCCAATATTCTTTAGCTTTGCTACATGTCCACCACATATGGAAATATGTGCCTACATTCTGCCTACATTTCCAACATATATTAGAAACTGAGAGTATTTAGCTTGTCTGGATGGGTGTAAATACCATCTATGTGCCACTTTATAAATATTTTCTTTCAAAGGAGTTGCTCTTGTGATTTTCATATTTGTATCCCATATCTTCAACCACTTGTCTAGCTCTATATTATACCCTAGGTCTTTATTCCAAGCTGTCATGCTAGATCTCACCACCTCTTCTTGCATTTTAACATCTAACAAGAATCTATATAGTTTCTTTATGAGTCGTTCTCCCGAATTAATCCAAGTCTTGTCAATCTCTGTTGGTTTACCATAGAACCCTTCCTTCTGATCTTCTTGATATCTTGATTTTAGTTGTATTATTTGTAACCACGACAGTTCTATATTTTGTAATTTCAGACTTTCTATTGATTTTAAATTGTTCTTACTATCTAGTAGGTCATCATAACACCACCTTTTTTCGTGCACATACAAAGTTGGTTTCACAGATGCCTCTATGGGTGATACCCATCTTGGTATTTTATCATAGTGATACTGTTTTAACTTCTTTCCACACCTTTAATAGTGATCCCCTTATATAGTGATGTTCAAAATATTTTCTTTCTTTGTTAATACCAGATACAGGTGTGCCACCCCAGAACATTTTTTTTGTTTTGTTTTTTTAAGCCACGGGAGGGGATTTTTTTTTGCATTTGTTTATAACACTACAAACTACAACAGAAAGTGGGAAGGGGGACTACATTTATGGAATAAAGAAAGATACCCACTACTGACTAAAAACCCAAGAGAGGAGATCATCCCACCATTTTAACCATACATTTAGTCTTAATCCCGTTAATCTTACTATCAACTGAGTCAAGTTTAGCATTGACTTTTTCAACTCTTAAGTTTAAAATTTAACTGTCAAACAAAAACACCCCAAAGCATCTCACTTCTACATTTTTAAAGGCACAATTCAGCGTCCTTCAGCCTTTACTTCCCTTTGCCTAATCTCTTCCGAAGCTTATAAGGACTTTTAGGGGCTTCCGCCCCTTTCTCTGAAAGAGAGTCCTCCCCGGAAGATTCCGAGTCCAGCTCGCCATTGGACTTACTGTCCTCCCCTTTTTCTCCTTCTTCCCCTGGCCCTCCCAACTGGACTCTTAAAAATTCCCGTGGTTTCTGGACAGAGTCCATCTTTTCTGTTTTATCCTTGATTTTGAAGGTTATGCCTTCTGGAGTTAACCATCTATAGCCAATTGCATTTTTCTGTAGAAAAAGAATTAATTCTTTATATTTCTTTCTCCTTTGTCTTATCTCAAATGGAATGTCTTTCAACGTTCTGATGGTATTCTCCCCCACTTTCAGGGGTGCTCCAGATACTGCTTTCAGGATTGTATCCCTCACATGCCTCTTCGAGAATCGTACCACAATTTCCCCAGGCAGATTATTTTTCTTTATATATCCTGAATATGACCTATAGGCCACATCCATTTCATTTAACAAG
>NW_015162024.1:171032-181490 GCF_001447785.1 Gekko japonicus | reverse complement strand
TCCCTGGGGGGGGTAACGGGCCAACGCTCCCCCTCCTTCCCACCATGCACAGACCGCATCCCCGGAAGGTCCGGGAGATGCGTCTGCCTAGCGTGCAGCCATCAACCGGAAGTCACCCCAGAACAATATTGAGAGGCCAAGAGAGAATATCTGGCAAAGGATCACTCATTGAGTTTAATGGCAAGCTATGTCTCCGCAAGCCAATCTAACACACCACATTAAGAACATATGAGAAGCCAGTGTTGGATCAGGCCAATGGCCCGTCCAGTCCAACACTCTGTCACACAGTGGCCAAAAATACCAGGTGCGATCAGGAGGTCCAGCAGTGAGGCCAGGACACTAGAAGCCCTCCCACTGTTCCCCCCCCCAAGCACCAAGAATACAGAGCATCACTTGCCCCAGACTGAGGGTTCCTACCTATACCTTGTGGCTAATAGCCACTGATGGACCTCTGCTGTATATGTTTATCCAGTTCCCTCTTGGAGCCATCCATGCTTGTAGCTGCCGCCACCTCCTGTGGCAGTTAATTCCATGTGTTAATCACTCTTTGGGTGAAGAAGTACTTTGGCCCACATTGGCCCAAGGCAGCTCACAATCACAGCATAAAATACAATCCATTGAAATCCTTGGGGGGGGGGATGAAACTCCTAAAAAGGTCTAAACGGGTTCTGTTGAGCATATAATGGCTAACTAATGAGAGCCAAAGATAACTAATAAGGGTGGCGCAGCCTAAAATAATACTATGGCTGTTCTACAGCAAATCTATGTCCAGTCGTACGGAAAGCCACTGTTGAACCTCACTCTATGACTCCACCAGCCAGCCTCATCATAATTCACCCAGCCCATGTCATCTTTTTCATCCTCAAGCAGTGTGTCATTTCTCTCACACACATGCATGCCAGGGCTGCACTTCTCTCTTACCAGCCCTGACTATGATTTTTTCACATGCTCTCATACTTATCCCTCTTGTGCACATACTGTGAACACTGACTCAGATCACTGAAATATTTAGTCTCTCACATACTTCAGTGCCATTGTTGGGGCCTTTTTCCTCCAATGATCACTTCTGCCCCAATAGTTTAGATTTCAATTGGAGGAAAAGTGCTCTGGGCTGCATCCAGGCTTCAGATGTTAGATTACGCTGCTAAAGATACAGTCAGCTAGAAAGATCTTTCTTTAGCTTGACTAGAAGAAAGGTAATGACGTGTCTAAAAATAAATTAGAAATATCCATTGAGGCGAGATAACTGGGTGCTTTTAAACAAAACTGGAAAAGCAGTGTTTATCAGAAGAATTAGTAAGCTGTCATTTTTCTGAGCTGCTTCATAATCATGAACAGGGGACAGAGGGTGGCGCTGGTAGAGAGGGTGTCATGTCAGCTAAGTACCTCTTAATCTGGGGTTCCTTAGGGGGCAATCCTTTTCTTTATGTTATTTAACATCAATATGTACCTGCTCACCCAGCTGGCGCAGAGCTTCAGGCTGGGATGCCATCAGTACCAGCTTTATCTGTTAATGGACAGCCGCCCAGATACTGCCCCGCAGAATCTGACTGTGGGTTTGGAGGCCATGGTGGGATGGTTACAAAAGAGCTGGCTGAGACTGAATCCAACAGAGTCAGAGGTTCTGTGGCTGGGGGGGGGGAGCTTCGGGGCTGGGGCACAAACTCCCTGCTCTGAATGGGATACTACTGATACCCATGCAAACCATCAGGAGTTTGGGCGTTGTCCTGGACACCTCCTTATCCTTGGAGGCCCAGGTCATGAATGTTGCCAGGCTGGCATTTTTCATCTACGCCAGGCATGGCAACTAGCCCCTTATCTGTCATGCCCTGACCTAGCCACAGTTATCCATGCAACGGTCACCTCCAGGCTAGACTACTGTAACTCACTCTATGCTGGCCTGCCCTTGAGGCTGACCCAGAAGCTCCAACTGATCCAGAATGTGACGGTGTGAGTCCTGGTGGGAATGCCATAGATGGCACATATTTAACCTGTGCTGCTCCAGCTACTGGCTCCCAGTGGAGTACCGAGTTAGATTCAAGGTTTTGGTAATGACCCTCAAGGCCTTGAGCAGTGAAGGACCTGTGTATCTTTGGGACTGCCTCCTCTGATATGCCCCTAAAGAGAATTACGCTCTGCTGGAAACCATCTACTGGTGATCCCTGGCTCTAAAGACGTCAGTCTGTCCTCAACCAGAGCCAGGGCCCTGGCTTTGACCTAATGGAACTCTCTGCCACATGACATTAGGGCCCTGCAGGACTTAATGTAATTCCACAGGACCTGTAATGCAGAGATGTTTTGCCTGGCTTTTGGTTGAGGACAACAACAGGGTTTGTCTGGCTGGCACCCCCCCCCTTCCTCTCCACCATCTCTTTTCCATCGTCTTCTCCTTCCCCTACCTGTAAGACAACACAGTCTAAACTAGCTGAAGGCAATTTTATGTGCAATCAGGGGTTGTTTTAAATGTATTGAATATTTTAAGGTTAATTTATACTATAATTCTAACATTGTTAGAATTAGTAGCATTGTTAGTATGCTACTAATCTGTTATGTGCCATCTATGTGCCATCAGGGGTTGTTTTAAATGTACTGAATATTTTAAGGTTAATTTATACTATAATTCTAACATTGTTAGAATTAGTAGCATTGTTAGTATGCTACTAATCTGTTATGTGCCATCTATGTGCCATCAGGGGTTGTTTTAAATGTACTGAATATTTTAAGGTTAATTTATACTATAATTCTAACATTGTTAGAATTAGTAGCATTGTTAGTATGCTACTAATCTGTTATGTGCCATCTATGTGCCATCAGGGGTTGTTTTAAATGTACTGAATATTTTAAGGTTAATTTATACTATATTTATACTAATTTATACTACTAGCATTAGTAGAATTGTTGAACTCAGGGATTGGGCGATTTTTAAATCTAAAGCATAAATAAATAAATGTTTGCTTTCCATGTTCTGGCATCTGTTTGGGAAGGCCTAAAGTTACTGAAGAGATTGTTTTAGGTTTTACTTACCATCAAAATGTATTAGATAGTTCAGACATTATTTTGAAAAGTACATCATTTCAAAGAGGTGAGCTCCAGTAATTTAGAAATATTAAAGACTGAGCTGTAAGGCAGTATTGCTTGTGGCCCTCTATTTAGAATAAATTTTATGAGATTAAAAGTAACTTAATTATTCTGAATCAACGTGGAGGTCTAAAGGAAATGGAGTTTACTGCACAATGTGGGGTCTTGGATGAATGTCAGGGAAAAATGCCACTGAAGTTTTCTTAAAGCAGCTGTTTTAGCTCTTCCATGCTACTAAAATAGTCAGTGGTACAACTGACCACCCAAAAGCCACACGGGGTTTTTTTATTTTTAAAAGAAGCACTGTTCAATACCTCTTTTTTGGATTGCTTACACGTTAGCCACAGGTATTGAGCAACATTACTTTGTGTAAAATGGCATAGTGCCATTTATTTCAATTGCTTTCTGCCTCTTTACACAAGGGGAGAATTGAGTCCACTTGTCACCGACTGCAAAACTGCTGGACATTTTCAGTTCTCAAAGAATTCTTTGCACACTCAGCAGATTATTATAGATTGGAACCTGCCCTGAGCCTGCTTTGCCGGGAGGGCAGGATGTAAATCAAAGGAAATAAATAAATAAAAACTTGATGCATGCTTTTTAGTTATTCTTTGTTATACATAAAACATTTCATAAAAAGAGTGGCAGGAGAGGGTCTACAAAATAATTAAGAATAACAAATATTAAACACTCCCTTCAACAACGAATTCTGTCCTCCCTTCTCTCGTCCTTTGGGGAACATTTACTAGCCTGGGCAGAAGTTGAAAAGGACTGATGTTTCTGTAAGGTCTGTTGATTCTTCATTCTAATTGCAAAAGAAATCTGCTGCATACTGTTGGTTTTCATTTCATCCTAGTGTGTTTGGAAGAACCCAAGATAGTACTGGCACATGGACGCACAATGCTCTGGGCAATGAAAGTGTTGCCACAATGGTCTTCATGTTGGTCCTTTACTCACCATAAGCCAAGTCATACATTATTTTTCATTTTGATTCCCCATAAAACTTCATAAACTAAATCTAAATACAATGTTTGAGTCAGTACATTTTAGTAGATCATCTGAAATACAGGGTTTAAAAAAAAATAGTGTGAAGCACTGCGGGTAGATTTACTGATCTGGTTGATGAAATTTAGAAAACAGCCTGCAAAGTTAAATGTAAATGAGTCCATTGAATCAAAGTGCACTTTGGTTAATAATTAATTTCATACAAGGATTAACTACAAAGCTATGTTCGGAATTAAATTTGGTGATACAGTTGGCCAGTAAAATGACAAGTTGTTTGTTGCAGCTGGGGCCACATTACTTGTATATGTGAAGAAAGTGTATTCCTAAACAGTCTTATAAATGGCACACCACTAGTTTGCTTGTTGTGTTTAAGGATAATGGTATCCAGCATTATTAGATTCTCTTTCTCTATGCCCCTCCTTTTTGCGTACTAAGCATGCATTGCTATTCACCTGTTGCAGGAAATACAAATATCTCCTCTGTGGATGCTCTGATATGTAAAAACTGAAACTTGCATGTGCCCCAAACCATATTTTATTAGCAGGAAAATGCATAGTCCTGTTCCGCCCGCGCCCCCCATAATGAACTTATCGTCTTAGTTTGAGTAGTTTACATTGTTGTCACTCAAAATTTCATGGGTACTTTTTTGGCTACTATTCTTGACATGATTGATAAACAACATTTTCCCCCTGCTATGAAAGCAACATTTAATTTACCGTAGTTCTGTTTTCTTCTGTAGAGACAAAGTGCTGTTCCAGCATAATGTGGAAGAACAGAAACATTCCATGAAACCCTTTAAACAGAATGTCTTGTAACCTACAATTGTATACCATAACTAGCTATGGCTGTAAGGGCAGTTGTCCACTGGTAGATAGAAATTAGATGTATTCCATGCATGTACCGTTAACCTTTTGACTGTCCAAAAAGATGGAGGAATCCATTTATGACCTTCTTTAAGATAACACAAACTGGAATTTACAGTAGCCCATTAGGGCATGTGTATCTGTCAGGCATGTGTATCTGTAGCCCATTAGGGCATGTGTATCTGTAAGTTCTGTCTTCAACATTAGATTTATTCATCTAGCCAAAAGCCACTGATACCTGTGTAATCCCATAGCATATGTATTAAAGAATCAGGACTGTGACCAAAACTCCAGCAAAACTTCACAATATCATATTTTTTCCAAAAACTTGCAGTGCAGTACCATGCATTTGAAAGACGTTTTTACATCTTCAGTAGATTCATGAATTTAAATTGGTGCAATGTTCCTCTGACATCTGCATATAGATGCATGAGACTTCTTTCTCCTTCTCTAATGCAGACTCTCTATGTAAATGTTGATGTATTTCAGACATGTATGATAATAGACAGATATTGGCTTGAACAGTCTGAGGGAACCCAGTAATGTCCCTCAACGTTGTAGGAGATTCTGAGGCCCCATGTGTTGCTAGGTCAAGCTTCTCCTGCAGGATATGTTGCAACTGTAGGTACAGCCACTCAGTTTTTGTGGCAATTTATATTTTCTCTGTAGGAGCAAGAAGGAAAGGAATTTCTATTCACTCTTATACAGCAAATTCCATCTGTGTTTTTATTGTACTTATGCTTTTATTTTTGTAGACAGCTTTCAAATCTCTCTTTGTAATAATTCTGTTTTGGTCATGGACTCTCCTGAACATTCCACACGCTCCCAAATCCGTTGAATCCCTGATCTGTCACTCAGAAGCTGTCCCTATCCACTGGCTGCATTGCCTGAGTCTCTCCTCCAATCTTCTAAACAATTTGCTGTTCCTCTCCCCCCAATAGCCAGTTGGAACACAGAGGTTATTTCCATATGCGGCCTGATTAGC
Organism: Gekko japonicus; assembly: GCF_001447785.1. NCBI lineage: Eukaryota > Metazoa > Chordata > Lepidosauria > Squamata > Gekkonidae > Gekko > Gekko japonicus. Next base: position 175,559 of record NW_015162024.1, on the reverse strand, counting down.
CTCTAACATTCTAAACAGTTTGTGGTTGCTGTTGGGAGTCATTGAATGTGTCCTGAGGTAAAATACATATCCCACATTCCCCTTAAACAGTCACTGGAGTTGCCAATCTTCCCTTAAATCCCAATCTTCCCTTAAATGGTCACTGGAGTTGCCAATCTCCCTGTGGGGCCTGGAGATCTCCCAGAAATCACTGTGTTCCCTAGCCACAGCATATCATTTCCCCTACAGAACATTTCTCAGCTATTACAATGGCTGCTTTGGGCAGTGGACTTTATGGCATTATACCCTACTGAAATCCCTCTGCACCCCAAACCCTGCCCTCTCAAGGCTCTACCCCTCAAATCTACACGTCTGGCCCTCCCCTTAGTATTGCCAGCCTCCAGGCAGCACCTGGAGATCTCAAAGATCAGTTCTCCTGGAGAAAATGGCTGCTTTGGGCAATGGACTATATGGCATTATACCCTGCTGAGGTCCCTCCGCACCCCAAACCCCGCCCTCCCCAGGCTCTACCCCTCAAATCTACAGGTATTTCCCAACCCAGAGTTGGCAACCCTGTAACTGGCTACGGAACCACTTTCCAGACCCTTGGAACCCAGAAGACATGGCATAGGAGGAAGTGCTTTTCTACCTTACCTGCCACTGCATAACCCCAAATCAAGATAAGTTAGGGGTGGAGGGAACCATACGTGTTACCATGAGGCTGTCCTCCCATACTACCCACTTGGAGCAGCAAAATGACTTGAGACAGCCCTGCCTTATAGCTAAGCAGAAGGAAATAAACATGGCTTGCCTCCTTCTATTTTCCCCTTCCCTCTGCTGCCCCACCAGCCACAGCTGGGAAACTCAGCTGGAGCTTCCTTCTAGAGCTCGTTGTATTTCTTCCCACAATGGGCCTTACTCCTCATTTATAATAAAAGCTTTGTACACAAGTAAGATTATCAAGTTACAGATGCTGAATGAGGACTAGTGTTGCCACCACTCCTTCAAAGAAATTTTTGCTATATACAGCTTTTGGTATATGTAACTTCTGTTGCCTATTTTATAAGTATTTAAATAGCGCAATGATTCCTGTCACTTTCCATATAGAGTATGTTTCATCTGTGTAATAAGACATCAAAATAAATAAATATTTCAGATGTGTAATATAATGTGGAGCAAGTACCCAATGGGTTTCTGTGACTGCCAGCTCAAAGCAGTTCATACATATATGTGCATGAGTGTTATCTATGAATACAGGAATGATTAGCAAATTTAAATATAAAGTAGTTAGTAGATTTGTATCTGGAGTCCTGTGTGGAAATTAGTTCTTCATATTTTATCATAGGCTGACTTGATTGTAGCACTGAAGCAAATGAATAGCATCATGGTTTGCAAGGATCACCTGAAAATGTAGATAATCTCAGGATGGATTCACATCCTGATGTGATTTGGTCAAAATCATAAAGGAACTACATTATCCTATGCAGAAGTAAAATGCTTACATCATACATATATGTTTCAAAAAATTACCTACATAATTGGCTGGTGTGAACCACTTACTACTGAACTAAAAGTGTGCATAATGAAATTGTTTTTATTAATTTTTTCATGCAGTCTAGCACATTAGGCGTGAATACTGGGTTTCTAGCACTCTATTATTTCTTCTGGAAGTTGGAAAATATTGTTTTCTGGCCATTACTGTCCTAATTAACATCTCTTAAGTTTTTAAAATAACTTGTAGGAGTGCTAATGGAGCTGTGTGTAAACTTGCGTCACAGAAGAAAAAGAATGGGGGTGGAGGATGGAGAGGAATCCAGGTGGTAGGCAAAACTTACTTAATAGGCCAGAAAATTGGAAGATGTTAAAAAATAGAGAAGGATAAATGCTGTTAATCTGAAGTACAAGATCTGCAGTAGATACTATTTGAAACAGTTATATTAAACCCAGTGAAACTAGATAGACTTATACTTGGTTAAAATCTGGCCCTAAGAACAGCTCATATACATAGATAGCTGGAGATAAGGTAAATAACTTATGTGCTTTCAAAACACTGTAACTTCTAAGTTAAAGAGCCTGCCTTAGAACAAGATCAGCTAGGGCATATGAGGGACATGTATTTGTTGCTCAGTCCGTTCCTGTGCAGTGTGTGTATGTGTCGACTTTTTACTGTTTTGAATGCTGGTAATTGTTCTTCATACCACATAGACTTCCACATTTCAAACATGCTGTTTAAAGGAGCTTTCTTCAGCACTCTGCCAAAGAAAGCCCCTTTAAACAGCTGAACCCTGTGGAGCAAGCTGTTTAGCTGTTTAAAAGGGCTAGCTGCCCAAGAAAGCCCCTTTAAACTATTCCATGCTGATCATCTGTCTAAAGGGACTTTCTTAGGCATACAACCCAAGAAAGCCCCTTTAAATAGCAGCTCTGCATGGATCAGCTCTTTAAAGGTACTTTCGTAGGCAGTCAGCCCCTTTAAACAGCTAATCCACATGGAGTAGCTGTTTAAAGGGGCTTTCTTAGGCAGCTAGCCCCATTAAACAGCTAAACAGTTTGCTCCACGGGGTTCAGCTGTTTAAAGGGGCTTTCTTGGGCAGCGTGCCGAAGAAAGCTCCTTTAAACAGCTGATCCACACAGAAAAAACCACACAGAAAAAAATGAGGACTTGAAAAATTCACAATTCACCCTAAACTGTGAACATTTTGTATCAGAAATGTCATCTGGAAAAGTTAAAACTGTGCATTTTTCCCTTGGGAGGAGAGATAATAAAATTTTAGATAATTTTAGTCAAATTAAGGTACCAAGTAGTCATAGTTAGCATGTAGTTCTCCCTCTGAGGCGGAGGACATCTGCATGGGTTGTGTATAGGACTCCACCAGTTGTGAATCCATGAAGGATGGGAACGACCATTGGACACTTACCATGAGTGGTCCTTCTCCTCTGAGGACAGGAGGACATCTGGGCCCTCCCACTGTCATCTTTCTTCCTGTTTTTACTATTCTTGTTCACTTTTTTTTCATATTCCGTGCTGAGAATTTCTTCCTGTTCTGCACTCTCCCATTATGGGACGATTCTTTCCTCTCTATCTTAGTTACAGGATAGAGTGATTATTCAATTGATATAATTGTTCACAGTTATGTTTTTTATAGGGCAAGGTTAGTTTTTCAGGCTGCAAGACTGCTTTCGGAGTCCCAGAACTGGAGATGGGATATTCCAAAGGCACCAACAGGGGGGGGGGAATCTACTTCCTGCCTCCCTATTGGCACGGTGGGAATAACCCATGCAGATGTCCTCTTGTCCTCAGAGGAGAAGGACCACTCACGGTAAGTGTCCGATGGTCAATCCTTGATTTTTAAACCAGGAAGAGAATCTTGTTGTTAGTTGCCATGACTGGAGCCATTTTCGTGTGTTTCAAAAATGTTTCAATATTTGGAACTGGATGGTATTGTACTTTATTATAAATCAAAACACTTAAATGCTGTTAAATTTTCCTCACAATAATTGCATTTTAATGAAGCTATCTGTCTTGATGATCCTTTCATGATAAAATTGGTGATTTATTTATTGTTTAGAGGCACAAATGACTCGGCTGAGAAAAATAACTTGCTGCAGTTCAGTTTACATGCAGAAAGAAACACAGTAGATACAGATATATTCCTGTCCCTCTTGGTGTAAATCTTTGACTGTAGCCATTGCACTATTCATTTCCTTATGTTTGCTAATAATATTAATGGATATGTATGAAGCCATAATTTTGTGCAGACTTTCTTGCTACCCAGAATATTATCATTCCATATATTTTCATATCAGTTTCTTTTTTAAAGAAATAAATATGGTGACCATGAATTGTTATGAAAGTTATCTTGAAACTGTAATTAATTATGATACTTATGACCAGTGTTCCCTCTAAGCTGAGTTAGTGTGAGCTAGCTCACAGTTCTTTAGCCTCCGGCTCACACATTTTTGTCCTAGCTCAAGAAGGATGGCTCTAGTGCAAACTAATTTATGCAGTAACCAAATTGCTCACTCACAATCTTAATGCCAGTAGCTCACAAAGTAAAATTTTTGCTCACAAGACTCTACAGCTTAGAGGGAACATTGCTTATGACTAGCTCCATAGGAAACGATTGTCTCATAAGAATTCAGAGTTCTTTGAAGTCATGAATAGCTAATTTGTGGCAAAGTATGGGAGAGCATCAGTTTTGTGATTTTCAGTCACTAGTATGCCTCAGAAATAAAAGCCTATAAATAATAATCTTTCATTTTTTCTTTCCTGGAAACCAAATTGATACTGTTAAAAATTAAAATTTTGGAGTACAAATACAAGTAAATTTCTTGTATTAAGCTATTGGCCATTACAAAATACAAAAGACACCATAGCAATAATATAAATTACAACCATTAGAATCAGATAAAATTGACTACAAATCGTGCTAATAAAAAAGCTAAATCAGATTTAATCAGGTAACCAGCCCCTTAGATCTAATTTTGGACGCTGCTAAAGCAAACAAAGAAACTGTAAGATACATATGCATCATTATCTGAAAGCAGGAA
>NW_015162024.1:167847-170977 GCF_001447785.1 Gekko japonicus | reverse complement strand
ATCTCAGTTTCTGTGTATGTTTGCATAGCTGATAGGATTCCTGCTAGAAATTTCTCCGTGAAGCATGTAGTGAGGACGGTCCTCCATCACTGACAGGCCACATATGCAGAGACAGTCCTCTTTTGGAGTATGGGAATAGCGACCAGCCAAAAGTGCTGTTTGCATAGATTGAAATCGTAAGACTGTAAAGGGAACTCTGTTAAAGTTGGAGATGTAAGTAGCTCGACCTCCAAATTACAGAATTTATACCAGGGAGCCACTTTGGATTTCAGAATTAGAGCACTATCGATCAATGCATCAGTGTCATATATCCAATCCCAAATTGTGTGTTCTCAGCTGATGCCCTAAGGAGGTAATCTGGGATGGTATATCTTTGGGTGATGGTATTGATAAAGTTAGAGTAGGGTCTTTATCAAAGTGTGAGTTATCTGATTGATGGCTTATGGAGCTGGAGCTCTGATATATGTTCTTTTTCCAATATTTTATAACCATCAAATGTGCCTGGGCCTTAAGAGAGGAAAGTCCCAATTCAGCCCTCATCAAAGAAGTGGGAGTGCCTCTGAGCAAGGCTAAAATTCGCCTTACAAATTGATTTTGGATTACCTCCAAGTTAGCCAAAATATCCTCCTTCCAACCCCAAACTTCAACTCCATATAAAAGATGAGGGATGACCTTGGTGTTAAATAATACGGAAACGTATTCAATCTAGCCAACGTGAAGGCTCTGCGGAGTGCTGAACTTTTGAGAGTGTAGCAATAAGTAGGAATCACCGGCGGCGGTGGAAGGCCCAGGGCTAGACCCGAGCATGTACGCCGAGCTCTACACAATGTACTGCTGAGGTCCACTTCCCTTAATTTAGTTTTTATGAGCTTAAGGGCCTCCTTTTGCTGTGGGGAGGTATTGCCAATGTTCAGGGATTCTAATTTGGATCCAATTCACTTAGTTCTAACACTTATGTGAGTGTCCCTCTGAATCAGGTGAGCGAAGCCTGGTCCACTAGTGAGAACCCCTCTACTTTCTTTGTTGGTAAACAATGTGAATGCTAGCTGCCATGCTCTTTTCTCAATTGATGGCTGGGCGAATTCCACCCTAAGGGCCGTGCCTGCCACACATCTCGGGACTGCCGCGATGTCTCTAAGGAACGTGTGGAGAGGGGAGTCTAATTTCTCCGATACAGCTTCTATCCAAACTCCACAGCCATATAAGAGTTGCACCAGGTCGTGACGAGGGCGGGACCACTTTAGCATTAAAGATCCTAATAGCTGCCGGAATATGTTTGGCCCCTTTTGAGCAATAAAATTTTTTAATTACTCTGGCTGTGAGGCTTGCGGTTCTTTATCAAAATGTGAGTTATCTGATTGATGGCTTATGGGGTTGGAGCTCTGATATATGTTCTTTTTCCAATATTTTATAACCATCAAATGTGCCCGGGCCTTAAGAGAGGGAAGTCCCAATTCAGCCCTCATCAAAGAAGTGGGCATGCCTCTGGGCAAGGCTAAAATTTGCCTTATAAATTGATTTTGGATTACCTCCAAGTTGGCCAAGATATCCTCCTTCCAACCCCAAACTTCAGCTCCATTAAAAAGATGAGGGATGACCTTGGTGTTAAATAATTTCACTGCCGGATCAATCAGGCGTCCGCCCTTTGTATGGGAAAAATGTAAAATTGAAAAAATGTAAAATTGAACCTACCATTCTTAAAGCTGAGGATTTTACTGATGCAGTGTGGTTTTTCCAATTCAGAGTAGAGTCTCCATGAAAGTTACTCCAAGATATTTAAATGCTCTGCATTGTTCAATAGGATTGTCGAGAATAGTCCAACGGGCAATTTTGACCATTACTTTGATCTTTGCGTTTATTTTCAGCACTTCCTCACTACAATATTTTTCTAACTGCTGTAAAAGCCTTCTCAGGCCAATTGTAGTTAGGGAGAAATTTTGGAGTAGTTAAGTTAAGTAGCCTTTATTGGCATGGGAAAAAATGATACAAGTTAATACAGTTTAAAAGGTAAGTTAAAACTGCAACATACATATATGTAAATATAAGATTATTTCTGTGAGATCCCTTGGCGTACCCTTATAGCAGAGTAAAGAAACTTAGCCACCTTCTTGGTGACATTAGATGAGAAATTATTCAAAAGTCTATAAACCTTAAATGCATCAGAACAGTCCCTCATCCTAACTAGAATGTAAATGCATATAACGTAAATCTGTATACAGGTGACAATAAAGAAGAACATGAGTGATTGACTCAACACATTTTTTATTACAAGGGCAGTATCTGGTTGAGTAGGCTATCTTATTGAATCTGCCATAAAAAATAGCAGAAGGAATGGCATTACATCTGGCAAGGGAAAATGCTCTGCGCTGCTGTGGCAACTGCAAAGAAGGTAGATATGGGGCCATTTTCCCAGTAATGAGGGGAATGTCAAAACTCAGCGGGGAGCAGGTTTTGTTGGCCTGACTGAATAACTTCTGCAGCAGTGAAAGTCAGCATAGACAATGATTCCAGGTTATAATGCAAGTGTAGCCAGAATTTGACGGTCATAAGCCATGCACTTGTTTTGGTCAGAGACATGCCAGTTTCCAAGCAGATAACTGCATATGAAACACATTTCGGCATACCCAAAATTTTTCTCATGAGTTTGGATTTGGTCCATTCAGTAGCACATTCAACGGCTCCAATCCAAATTGGGATGCTGTATATTAATTGTGAGGTCACTTTGGCCTTGAAAATTTTTATGGCAGCTGGCACAAATTGGTTACCCCTCCCATAAAAAAAACATGTTATAGCCAATGCACTAATGTTAGCTGATTTCACTGCATACTTACGGTGGGTAGACAAAGTCACATTATATTGAAAGTAAGTACCTAAATATTTAAAATGAGATCTCCACTTTTTTGAAAAGACTTAAGATTTTTGACTTCTCATGGTTTAACTGAAGCTTATTAATAGTAAAAAAAAAAAAAAACCACCTACACAACAGGTCAATAGATGTCTTAGTCCCACTCTGGAGCGGGACAACAACACTGTGTCGTCAGCGTAAAGTAGCAGGGGTGCATGTATTGCACCAAGTTTAGGACTATGGCAGTCAGCACCAGACAACTGAGCAGCAAGATCATTGAGAAAA